>NC_068983.1:59527529-59575472 GCF_001194135.2 Octopus bimaculoides | reverse complement strand
AAAAAGAAATGATAATAACTGTTGATTTAAAATCTTAAGAAATCTGCAGTATACCCCACCACTACTACCACCTTGCCTAAAAAGTAAAATAAAAATCAGAAAACTTGCTCAAGGCTGTTTAAAAATTTTTGTGTTGTGTATTGTGATGACTGCAGCAAACTGCAACTAAATTTAATGTTTGTTGTATTTAACAGAAACACAACCATTGTATCTTGCAGCAGTAAAATTTTGAAGACAAATACTATGACTTGTACACACCAACATGTGTGTCTACTATTTCTTCTATGACTCTCACTAGCTATCTCTCCATCTATTTATCTATTTATTTATCTAACTTTCTATGTCGTAGTTTTGACAAAACAACAGGAAATTCTTCCCAGAGAGAGAGAGAGAGAGAGAGAGAGAGGGAGAGAGAGAGAGAGAGAGAGAGAGAGAAAGAGATATTGCATCACTATCAAATCTCCAATTCTTTACTCCAAGCTTACCATTTTGTGAGTGTCACAGAGTGGAGATTATCGACATCTTAGCATGGAATACACTTTGAGAAGATTTTGAGATATGATTGACTGAAAACATGAAAGTGAAATATGTATATGTGTGTGTGTGTATGCATGTATATATCTATCTATCTATGTATATATATGTATCTATCTAATCTATCTATATAGATATAAGTATATACACAAATATACATAAACACACTTTTGTGTAGATATGTATACATATATATACGTATATATTTATGTACACACACACACATATATATACACACGCACACACACACACACACACACACACATAATTATATACATACAGGATATTGTAAATATGCAAAACTTTACATTCAGTCTAAAGACACACTACTTTACTTCTTCCTGATATTTCATGTCGCATTAAATGCAATTTTCCCTAAATAATGAACCTATCATTGATTTCTTTACTTAAGAAATTTGCCAATTTTTTGTAAGGAATCATGTAGCTGAGTAAATTTTTAGTCCAGACTATTACTAGGGATCATCCAAGAATGAAAGGCAATAATCAACAATTGGCAGCATGGAGATATTCTTGGAACAGTGAGGTACCAACATAGTTCAAACCTTGTAATTCAAAGAGAGAGTGGGAGAATGAAAGGGTATGAAAAGAGAGAGAGGTGGAATCAGATAAGAAACGACAATGAGAAAGGGACATATGAAAACAGTTGTGGGGAATAAAGAGTGAGAGAGAGGGACTGAGTTAAAAAAGAGATGACAATAACTGTTGATTCAATATTTCATGGAATATGTATCTCACCCCTAACTTAAAAGACATTTTAGTTATATTAATGATATTCATGATGAACCAAAGAGAGTCATTCTACATGGCCACTTAACCTGTCAGGAATAGCCAATTCTTACTCATATCACACCCCATCATTTACAAAAAGGAATTACACATTTGATAGTGTAGTGCTAAATACACCTATGTGCATATATATATATATACATATCATTAAAATCATCATTTAACATGTTTTCCATTGGCTTGACAGGAGCTGGTAAGGCTGGGAGTTACACCATAATCTAGCCATGGTTTCTATGGCTAGATGCCCTTTCTAATGCCAACCACTTTACAGTATACTGGGAGTCTTTATGTGGCACCAGCACTAATGTGCACACACACACACACACACACACACACACGCACACACACACACACACATATATACACACATACATTATATATATATAAAAGTTGATGATAGTGGGAATGCCTTTCATCTTGAACTCAGTCTGCAGTCAGAGCTACTTTGGGAGCTAATACATTAATACAAATTTACATTTATTACTGTGCAGAGCCAAGTGTTCTCTAGAAAATGTACAATTTACTGATTCAACCCCATTATTGCTAGTTGTTAAATGAAGGTTATGAATATTTGAACACAGAAGAGCGAAGTATAAAATTGCTGTGATAACAGTGAAGTATCCAACATCGAACTTTTTGATGTACCTTTATAAGCTATAAAATAAATATACAAATGTAAGTATACTTTTTCTAGTGAAATTCTTTGTGAGTACTAGTATTTGTTTGAGTGAGCAGTAATATCTGGGGATGTGATATTCTTCTAGACTACTGCTTTTTTTTTTTTAATGAGAGGTGCAAAAAAAGAAACCCTATCCATTTTGATAATGGGAAGCAAGCATGGATTATAAGCACAGACATGGGTTTGTGGCTAAAATGTTGGCTTCTCAACTACACAGTTCGGTATTCAGTCCCACCACAGCATGATATCTTGAGCAAGTGTCTTCTACAATAGTTTTGGGCTGACCAAAACCCTATGAGTAGATCTGACAGACAGAAACTGAAAGAATCTCTTTGTGCATGTGTGTTTGTGTGTGTGTGTGTGTGTGTATCTTCTTGTCTTTCACAATGTAAATACTCAATGTTAAGAATTACAGTACTTATGTCATTCAATGTCTGATCTTCCATGAAAACTTGTCAGGCCATGGGGTAATATTACTTGCTTGGAAACGTGGTGGTTGGCAACAGGAAGGACATCTGGCCAAAGAAAATCTGCCTCAACCACTTCCATTTTATCCATGCAAGCATGGGAAAGATTGAGAATGAAGATGAGGATTAACTAACTTCAAAGCAGCTTCCTGAAAAATTAATGTAAATTTTCCAAGGTTTTTAGGTAAAGAGTTTGATGAGTCTTAGCTCGATTTTATGTAGATTTCAACCAAAACAGTATTTTACCATATTTTCATGTGTTTGATAATTGAAGTATTTCCTCATATTTTTCTTCTGTAACATCACCCTTTGAAAATTGAATTCTAAAACATTTTTTTATCATCTTCAATTCATTTGAAAATTTTTTAACTGAACTATCCTTCATGTTGAAATGAGGTGTTTCGTGACATTAACAAATTACTTCTAACAAAATCATTTAATTAAAAGTTTTGTCTTGTGAAGATTCAATAAATACAAATATGAATAACACCATCAAAAGAAAGTTCTCTCTCTCTCTCTCTCTCTCTCTCTCTCTCTATATATATATATATATATATATATATATATATATATATATATATATATATATATACATACACACAGATCTATATTTACATAAACACACATATATATGTACTACATAGAGATACACATATACAGATTAATATATACATACATTATATATATATAAATATACAAACTTATAAGTATATACGCACACATATATATATATACATACACATATATGTATGCTTGCATACGCATACATACACACACACACACGTACATACATACATACATACATACATACATGTGTGTGTATATATATATATATATATATATATATATATATATATATATATGAATTGTACTATATTACTTTACAGTTGTTTGAACAGTTGAAAATATAGAAAATGTTCAATGCAGAGATATTAAAATTTTGAAGGGAAAAAAACCTCACCTAAATATCTAAGCAAGAAGTTGAAATAACTAGAAAAAAAAAGAAAAGAAAAAACAGAATGATTTATCTTGCTTCTCAGTTTCCTTTATGAAGTAAGAGGATACAACCAAATGAATCTACTTTAAACAAAAGGATTTGAACTGGAAAATAGATAATCACTAAACCTAAATACAGTCTTCTGTTTTAACCAATTCCACTATAATGTCTGTGGTTATAGGTTTGCTAGATCAGCGATGATGATGAAGCATAGCTTAGAGGTTTGGGTATTCAGTGCATGGTTGTAAAGTTGTGAGTTTGATTCCAGGTGGTGCATTGTGTCTTTGAGGAAGACACTTTATTTCATGTTGGTCCAGTCCCTTCAGCTGATGAAATTGAGTTGTGACTGTATTTCAAAGGGCCAGCCATGACACATGCTGAATCTGCGTTTAACTCTATTTATTTATTTATATATATTATACAAAATATTTCACGTAAACCCGGAGTTTCTACCTTTAAAAACAAGAAGTTACAAACTTTTTACTTGTGTGATTTTTTGCTACCCTGGTAACTATTTATCTATTTTTTCTGTGTTAATTGTTAAAAAGGGAAAAATATACACATCTATATACATATACACACATATATACATATATATACATATATATATACACATATATACACATATATATATACACATATATACACATATATATACATATGTGCATGTGTATATATATATATATGTGTGTGTGTATGTACATATGAACATAGATACATATGTGCATGTGTGTGCACAAAGCAATTCCTTAAATGTAAGTGAATGAAAAGAAAGAGGTGTCTATTTTTGTAAATGAGCCAGTTTACAGTTAAAACTTGAAGAATATAGCCTGGCAAATTTCCATCTATTCTGCTAAATATTGCCCAAAGACATGTTATCTTTTGTTTCTTAAAAATCTAAAGCAGTTTGATAAGAAATTTTCAGCTCAAAGACTGCAGTATCTCCAACATAACAACCTTTGACAGACATTCTATAACATTCCTGTTTTTTCATTCATATATGTTGTGTTATATTTACATTTCTTCACAGAAGCCAGAGAGAGAGAGAGAGGGGGAGAGAGAGAGAGAGAGAGAGAGAGAGAGAGAGAGAGAGAGAGAGAGAGAGAGAGAGAGAGAGAGAGAGAGAGGAACACCTTGGAAGACACTGATAAACCAAGAAGTATAAGGTAATAAGTCTTCAAAGAAATTAGGAGATAGAAAAACATCCATGACTACTGAAAGTAATAATTGTGAATTACACCAAAGTTCTTCATTTGTCCTTATATTGAGTTGGAAAAGTTTTTGTCTTGTCTAGTAATCTATAACTAACACTTTGCAGCAAGCGGACAAACAACATATATCCCATCCCCATCACCTACACATGCCATTATCATCACTTAGAATTCCCAATTTTCTGTGCTTTAAACAAAATTCACTGAGGCAGAAATTCTGTGGGCAGACACCCTTCTTGTCACCAACTCTCACCTATTTCTAAACCCATGGCTGGACATGTTCTATGCAGAAGACTGGAAATAATCAGCGTCACTCCTATGACAGTGATCGTTTAGCACCATCTCATCAGGTGATATCAAGACAAAGACATAGGCACACAAGCATGCACGCACACACACACAAACACACACATGCACAAAAGTGGTGGGGTATGTGTGTGTGTATGTATAATTTATATACAGTGTTGGACCAGCATATCGAATAGAGTAAAAGGCACTTTTTGAAGGTGTTGCACAGTGGGACAGAAGCTAAACCACAGAGTTGGGAAGCAAACTTCTTAACCACACAGCCATACCTGCAGCTATTTACATTTGTATATATCACATTTGTATCACTAACCACGAATAGTCACTGACTCTATTAATAAGAACTTAATTCTGTGTGTGAGCCTATGTGTGCCAGACCACACATGTGTATGTGCATGTGTGTTTGTACAAGCAAGTGTATGTGTGCCAGACCACATGTGTGTAAGTTTGTACATCCATATCTACTAATGGTTATATCTAATACATTTTTCACTGTAGTGTGTATTCGTTTCTCTTAATTTGCCAGTTTATATATGAAGACCAAGAAGAAATCTTGTGAAACAGAGTTTATTTTAATGAGATGCCTATTGAAGTCACCTGAGGAGACACATCTACACTGCATAGTATCTCACCCATGAAGAACCAATGTTTGATGAGTTGAAACAATTGTAGTGATCAATAAAGATTCTCATATCTTGCATCTTCTGTCTCTCTCATTAATCACATACCGGCAAACTACCAGGTCTATACCATACAATTTATTAACTAATATATATATATATATATATATATATACACACACACACACAAAACCTCTGTATCAAGTATGGCTAACGTATACAAATATAGCAAACACAGACATCCCATCATGAGTTGCCAATCAAAATCCTTATGATTTCAACACCTGGGCATTCACAGGACAGACAGACACACACACACATACACGTGTGTGTGTGTGTGTGTGTACATCATACAAACAACATAGCTTTTCTAAAAGGTATGTTGTTTGTATGACTTACAAGTAACTATAGCAAGCTAAATATCCAAATTCTCCTAGCTTGTAGTTTATACAATCAATATAAAATTAGACAATATAGACAGCTTTAAATATATCTAATTATTATGGCATCAATATAAAACTGTAAGCAAATTACATCTTGTGTTCCAAGTGCCTAAAATATTACAATAGCAGATTACTGAAGTGAAAAATATCTTTACAATATGCTTAAACATTTTTACTAAAGATAAACAACAAAATAATCAAATGTTGCAGGATATAATGAAAAGAGTGAATGTATTAGTAAGCTAATTTATTATATAAGATGTTGGTTGTATGTTTTGATATTGGTGATGTAGACAAGGAAAAGAGTGAGCAGAGAATTCAATCAGTATTTCTAACCATGTTGTTCAGATCTTTATTTCAGAAACACAGACCTAAGATATATTATTTAAGATATTATAGGGCCAGGTGTGGTGAAGAAACTTGCTTCCCTACCATGTAATTTCAAATTCAGTCCTAGTGCTTGGTGTTTTGGACAAGTATCTTCTATTATAACTCTAGGCCAACTGAAGTCTTCTCATATGGATTTTTATAGATGGAAACTGAAATTGTATCTATGTATGTTGTGTTGTGTTGTGTTTGTGTGTGATGCGTGTGTCTCCTTGTTTTGATATCATGTGATGGTTGTGGAGTGTCACCATCATAGAAGTGGAGGAGATCATTCCTTTCTAATCTTCTGTGAAAACATATCCAAGTTTAGAGTTTTTCCAGTCTTATTCTGATATCATCAAAGAGGCATAGCCTTCCTATTACATGCCAAAATAACTATGAAAGAATCATTAAATAAATGTATTAGACTGTGTATTTTTATAGGAAAATAAAATTGCATAGGAAATTAATAATTTAAAGATGTCATTTGCATTTCATGATTAAATCATAAAGAAACTATACATGCTTAAGGTTTCTGAAGACCTACTGTTCAGCTCTCTTGAGAGTTTCTTACTACCAGTAGAATGTGATTTGTCAAAAAATTGTGAAACAATTGATAACACTGAATTTAAATTTTAGTGAACAGCATTTTTACATCCATAAGTGGATGCACTTTCAAAATTTCTAACAATGATTTACAGTTTGATATTTTTCTCGTGTAAGTGACATTATTAACCATTTTGTCATGTTTCTGTTGAAATACACTGATTTTGTTTCAAATAATTTAGAAAATAATGAAGGATTTGTTAAAATAACTCTGTTGTTATTAAGCTGGTATTTGGAACATAGCTTGAAGGAAATTTTTAATTTAAATTTCTTTAAAACAGGAAGTTTGTATCATAGAACAAGGGTCAGTCTTGAGCAGGTTAATATCAAAGGAGTTTATGGATCAATATTTGCAAGGTGTAGTGACAAAAACATTTTTTTGGTATTAGTTTTTGTGAAAATCTGTAAACACAGCAAAATTATTTGATATAATAATATTTTGTTGTATGTAAAATTGATTTCTAACATTAGCAGAAAGCTACAAAATTTGCAACAGGACAGAGTTGGTTTAATTTTCCATAGTACAAGACTTACATTTATCTTATTAATCCCAGAACAAAGTAGATACTGGTAAGGTTTGAACCTACAATATTAAAAGATATAATTAAATACTATTATGCATTTATTTTCAAGGACTCTGCCAATTCTGCTGTCCACCACCCTGAGAACTTCTTATATGTAATCTAGGCCCTTAGCTTTATACAGGTGCCACACAAAATTAGGATATAATGATTAAGATGAAGTAGAATTTATATAAAAGTTTTAACTATACAGTAATATCCAAAGAAACCCAAGAGGGTCGGCATTGAAAAATAGATGGGAAGAAAAGGAACAGGTTTAATGTTGTGGAGGAGATTTATTTTGTATGTAAAATGAATATTTTATATTGACATTGTTAAGTTTCAGAGAAAAGGTCTCAGCTTCAGATTTTCAACAAGTAAGCTGTTAGTTAAAAGAGAACACATGCACACACACACACATGCAAAAGCTATTCTATTTATAAGATTAATTGAGATGTTAGTGGGGGAAAATATAATTAAAATATGCATTGTTTATTTAAAGGAAGGAATTATATTTTAGCAAAATGTGTTAAGCGTTTCTATATCAGTTTGTTGCTCCCACCTCCAACTACAAAGAATAGCTAGAGATAAAGCTTTTCAATCAACTATTTGAGAGTTCCTACATACAAAATGGCATCTCAAGTAATATGCAATTAGGGTTGTCTTGAATTTATTGTAGGTAAATGAGTTGCAAAAATATCTGATAAAATAATGGAATCTATGAGAAATAGAGGAAAAGAGAAAGAGAAAGTGTGCATGTTGTGTGAGTATGTATGAACACATGGGTTGTATTTTATGATAGGTTTACCCTATCAGCAAAATTTAAAAGGCATTCAGATATTTGCTTGCATTTCGGAGGAAAATAAACACTATCATGAAATATTACAACTAAGCATACACCCCCACCATGTGGTGATTGTATACATGGACATGTACGTGTCTAAATCTACATAGACATGCAAAATTTAATTGAATACTGTATATGAGATTTTGTGTATATTATATATAAAATTTTGTGTATGTGAGAGCATAAATATTGTATATGTTGACTTAAATTCAAGATCATATTATTAATAAGTTATACATATACATCAATCAGTTGTGCTGTCTACATTAAAAGATTGAGGGAATATATAACGAATATATAACAAATAACTAGAGAGTATCCTGGCTAATGGGAATTTAATGTCCTGCTGCTCCTAAAATCCAACATTGCATTTATTGGAAACTTTGAGCCAAATTTAATGACATATGTTAAAAAAGATAAAGATATTTCTGCAATAAAGATAAATGATATTACAATTTTCTCCAATATTCTCAATGGCTATTGATGCTGTTGCGAGAATGTCAACTTAACCTGAAATGTTGAAAAAAATTTTTTTAACGATAAAATAAAATTAGAAAAACATTAAAACAACCATTCTTTCTCAAAGAAAGAACTGACTAATCAGTTATCTATTATGCTGACACAAAATATGTATTTTCCCAAGAAAGAATAATACATATTCTTAAGGTAGGTGGGATATCAGAGAAACTGTCAATGTTTTGTGTTTAGACTACAATAACTGAAATGTTGGAATTTCTATTTTGTAAGTGGTTTGTTAGTATACACACACATATGCATGCACACTCACATGCACACACATAGACACACACACACACACACAAGCTGAATGGTCTGGAAAGTTGGTATTCTTTGTTCTTTAATGTATCTTTTATCTTTTGTCATTTACTTGTTTCAGTCATTAGACTGCAGCCATGCTGGAGCACTGTGTTGGAGGGTTTAGTCAAACAAATCAACCCAGTACTTTTTTCCCCTAAGCCTGGTGCTTATTCTATTGGTCTCTTTTTGCTGAACCACTAGGTTATGGGGACGTAAACACACCAGCATTGATTGTCAAGTGGTGGTGGGTGACAAACAGACACATGCACATGCACATGCACACACACACACACACACACACACACACACACAACAACAGGCTTCTTTTAGTTTCTGTCTATCCAATCTGCTCACAAGGCTTTGGTCAGAATAAAGCTACAGTTAAAGACACTTGCTCAAGATGCCATGCAATGGGACCGAATCTGGAGCCAAGTGGTTGGGAAGCAAACATTTCATGAAACAGCCACACCTACACCTAATATTTTCAGTTTATTCTCAAAGTAAAATGTAAGTATTACTAGATGCAAGGTGGTGGTGGTGTGGTAGTACATCTGTCTCTCAGCAACAAGGATTTTGTTGCTTGATCATCTGAATTACTTGTTCCTGGATTAATGCATTAGTGCCTGAGCCTTTGACAGGCTCAAGCAGAATCAACAATACACAATGTATGACAAGACCTATCTTTTAAATTATAGATACAATCTACCTTGTGAGCTTCCACTGTTTCAGCTTTCCCACTTTCACTCACAAATTATGAGTTGCCCTGAGGCTATAGAAAATGACACTTTCCAAAGATTATGCACAGTGGGATCATAGCTGCGATCTTGTGCTTGTGAAGTAAACTCCTTAACAATTTGACCATAGTATGTCAACAATATATTGTTAGTATAACAATTATATTATAATATATTATACATTGCTTATATTGTTATTATAACAATAATTGAACAGAACACAACCGACATGGAATCAGCAGAGAATAACTAAAAAACAAAGCTATTTTAAGGGAAAGCAAGAAAAAGATTTGTCAACAACATATTTTGGATTCTGGATTATAATCTAATTGGTGTTTACTACTTTGTCTAATTACATTTATCTCATTTCTTTACTTCCCACAAGGGGCTAAACACAGAGGGAACAAACAAGGACAGACAAACGGATTAAGTCGATTATATCGACTCCAGTGTATAAGTGGTACTTATTTAATCGACCCTGAAAAGATGAAAGGCAAAGTCGACCTTGGCGGAATTTGAACTCAGAACGTAGGAGTTGAAATAATGCGGTGAATAAAAAAATAAAATTTTATCAAATTAAAATAATTTTTGGAGTGTAGAAATGAGAACAGATTCAATGACTATTATTAATGAAATATTGTCAAAGCAAAAGAGTGACAACTCTATGACTAGATAAACATCACAAGTACTGAAAAGATATAAATAAGATCAAAACATGACTGAGTTTATCAGTTGCCAAAGATTAGATTAAATTTACATTAGACGCTGAGCAAATATTTTAATTTCCTAACAGTAAAAAGAATTAAACTTTTAATTATTTAAAATTTCTAAGTTACTTCCCCTTTGTTTTAATTTTGACCAAATTTATTGACAGTTGTCAGTGAATTTATATTTTCTCCGAACTGCAAAAGTAAGCTTGTGATTAATTGTAGTTGTTTTTTTCATAACATTAAATTTGTTAGCACTTACTCAATTATGGAATTTCATGCAGATGGCAACCGTTAGTAATTTCTCACATCCATTACATTTATACCCTGCCATAATGGTGGATATTTTCATAAATGGCCAAAATTGCTATAAGTTAAATACTTGAAGATAACTGTACTTGCTGAAATCAATATCCACTAGAGATATAAATATTATCCCACTAAAGATTATCAATTTCATGTAACAGTTTCCAATTCTTCAGAATGAAACCCAAAAGACTAATATACATGCATAATATATGTATGCAGATGTGTGAATGCACATATACATACATACAGACACTCACACACGTATATTGTTCGCAAACTATTGAAATAGATCAGTAGAAGTAGTAAAGAGCAACAAAGTGACAGAAACCATCATAAAAAATAGTGGGAGGAGTTAAGAGAATTGTTACCTCCCTTGAAAATAAAGTGGATTTTTTTTTTGTGCAAAAGTCAGATAATATAATGTACACAGAGAAAGTGTTAAGCTGCATCGTAGCACAACAGATGAGCCATAGAAGCTGGAAATGAAACAGATTATCGATAGGCTGTTCAGAACTAACTTTCATGGAAAGTAGAGTGCAAGAATAGCAAGGAAAATAGATGAGCATTTAGTACATGTGTGCAAGAGGAGATGAGTTGCACTAGCATGGACAATGATTGCTGGGTGGGAAAGTAATGTGTGCTAAACAGTGAAAAGTAAGCAAGGGAAGTGAATGAAATGTATGAGAAGTGGTAAGGTCAGATTAATATATAAGTGATTATGTCTCCTACAGAATGTCAGGTTGACCCAGAACTGGTATTCTGAAAAAAACCCAAAAAAAACCCAATTGCTTGAGGTGCTGCACAGTAAAATCAGAACCGGAAGTATATGATTGTGAAGTGACTTCATAATGGCTCACTGATAGTATTCACACTTATAATGGATTATGGTGGAAAATATCTAAATTTCAGTAAGTTTTTGATGGGTGACAGTTAATAATTTTATAGGTTGTGAGAGAAAAACCTCCCAAGCCTGTGGAGGCAAATGGCATAGTGGTTAAGGTGTTATACTCATGACTGTAAGATTGTGGTTTTGATTCTTGGAATGAGCAAGGCATCGTGTTCTTAAGCAAAACACTTCATTTCACATTGCTCCAGTCCATTCAGCTGGTAAAAATGAGTAATCTTGTGACAGATTGGTGTCTCATCCAGGGAGGAATGTATATGGTAGAGAAATCAGGAAACAGCCCTATGCTCCTTACTGAGTAATGTAGATTAACCAAACCTGTAAATTGTGGGAGGTAATTTTTTGCCGCACTCTGTATGTTGAATTAAAATAGGCAAAATTTTAAAAAATTAATAAAATAAGGGCAATAAATTGATATTTTTTACAGATGAATAAAAGAAACAATGAAAATTTATTCATCCTAATGAGAGGTGAATGGAAAAATCTTCTAAATGATCTGTTCCAGCATGTTTTGGTGGGGGTGTAAGTTAGTGATTCCAAAATAATTTCACACTTTCTAACATGCTTAAAAACAGGCTAAAATGGAAAATTCCAATATCCACATATGTATAAATAAAAGCAGCTTTCACAGATAGCCAAAAGCAAAAGCTATCCTGTAAATCACCAGAGAATATAAATTCTATGTATTTTTTCAAAATGCATTTAAAAAAAAACCCAAAAGACAAATCAAAATTTTAACTTCAAAACAATAACATATTCAATTTTATGACAATTTTGTCAAGCCTCTAGGATTTCAGATATAAAATTTTATGTAAGAGTAGCAATTTGTCATTTCTTTTACTGCTCAGATTTCTTTCCTTATTCTGTGAGTTTTTAGAATATAATTCTTTGTTAAAAATAATACAGTAGCGCACGTTATTTTTACTTATTGTTACATACCATTTTAGTATTATCTCCTACACAGAAGTAAGTAGTCTAAGATGACAACTACTCAGGTTCCAAACTACTGTATCACAGTGTAAAATTAGTTTAGAATGTCTAAAAATGACAAAATACTTTGACTCTTCTTACTGTTAGCATGCATTCAATCATTCAATCATAGGAGAAAAAAATAAAAAGTAAAGCATCATTTTGTCTATCAAACCTCACATATTCCCTTATCCATCATTCAATTTTATCAAATTGTGTACAATTCTGATCGGCTGAGTAATAGTAAAAATAGAACATCTATATATGTTATTTTATTTTAATAAGAACAAAACGTAGAAAATAAATAAAAGCTAGTTTGTACTTGGATTACATGTTTTCTTACTCTCTCAGTGCTGTAAAATGTCTATTTTTGCTAGTAAATATTGACTTTTTTCTTTCAGTGTTTGCATTAACTTTCTGTTATCATAAAACCACTGAAGCACATTGGAAGCTAACTGGAGCCAAGACACATGGGAAAACAATCAAAGAAATTCAAAAGATAGCATTAAATTTAATTTTATTATTTAATTTGATAGAATTTAAAAGAAAACAAGAATCTATACTAAAATCTCTATTAAAGAATCTAGGGAACAGAAAATGATTTTTAGGTTTACCTTTATTGCATTTGTGACTCTGATATTTAATCCTTGCTAGAAAGATTGGCATAAATGAATTTGAAAGCATTATAAAAAACAAAAAAAAATAATGCAAACAACCCTGCATAGAAGTATATAAGCACACAATACCACATACGCACGCTTATGAATATATGGCTTGATCTTAGGTGCCCACAAACAAGAAATTGCAGTACTTAGATTTTGAAGTAGAATTTTATTATCTGTTTATTCATTCAAAACTCTGAATAATGACACGATAAAACTTTTGGATTTAAATGAATAAACAGATTTTATATATATATATATATATACATAAAACAATATAATACAGAATCATTAATCGCTTTGACAGATACACAGTCATATTTGTTCCTCCACCTGTCCATTTTCCAAGTGAGCATTTGTTACACAAATATATTATTAAGGCATTGTTTCACATCCAGATACATCTCTTATAATTCATTGATTTTCAGAGAAAATATATATAGTCACACCATACATATATATATATATATATATATATGTATGTATATAAACACACACACACACAGAGGGAGGGGTTACCGTAGCAAAACAATATTTTTCTTTTTTCTTGTTTAACCTTGATGTATTACCTTGAATAAATTGTAACAAATCAATTATGGCTCAATGATATTATATGTGGTAATTTTAGGCTTAATGAAATGCTTAAATCACTTATCAGAGATTGTGGTCTTAATGTATTTCAGGCCATCTTTGCTTACTAACATTTGATGCATCAGCAAAAATAATATTTAAAATGGTTAGTTCAAGTTTGATTGCTCCATATATATGTAATATTCTCAGCTTTTGGGTTTTTTAAGTTCTCAGAGAGCTTGAGATCATGATAATATTACAAGAGATATCGTATGATAGTTATTTCTAATTTAGGTACAAAGGAAGCAACCTTGACGGGTGGGTGTCAAGCAAAGATGCTGACCTCAGTACTGGACTGGTACTTTTTTTATCAACTTTGGAAGGATAAAAATATAGTTGACTTTGACAGAATTTGAACATAAAAAGCTAGAATGAATGCCACAAAGTTTTTTCTGATACTCTAACAAATCTACTAGGTTGCCCCTATCACAATGAAATAGAGTTTGTTAATATTTCCATAATTTTTGTATTGGTTTATAATTACGATGCCCTTTATTAAAATAAGAATTTATTTTGCATTTCATTTATGTATCATACCATCAAACACGATCATATAATTAAGATGAACATAAATACAAAAGCCAATGTTTTTAATATTTATGCTAATAAGAAAAGATGATAAGCACAGGAATGGCTGTGTGGATGAAAAGTTCACTTTATAACCATGTGGTTTTGACTTCCATCTCACTGCACATTACCTTGGGCACGTATTTTTTGCTATAGCCCAGCCCCATCAATACTTTGCAATTGCATTTGGTAATCAAAACATGTATGAAATTCTGTCACACACACACACACACATATGTATGTATATGTATCCATATACATGTGGTCATGTTGGGGCATCTCCTTGAATGGCTTAATCAAGTTAATTACTCCAAGTGCTTATTTTTATACCTGGCACACAAGTGTGTGTGTGTGTGTGTGTGTGTGTGTGTGTGTGTGCGTGTGTATGTGCATGTGTGTGTGCATGTGTGCATATATACAATGGGCTCCCACATAATTCCTGTCTATCAAATCTACTTGCAAAGGAATTAGCCAGCTCAAAACTATAGTGAGAGGTACTGGCTCAAGGTGCCACTCAGAGGCACTGAATCCCAAGCCACAAGGTCACAAACTTCTTAGCCACATCACCATGTCTGGTCTTCTATAAAAAACTTTTACTGTTTTTTTTTTTCTTTTCCTATTTTAACTTTTTTGACTCAACCTGCCTGAGACTGCCCTGAGTTCTATGGTACAAACTTCTTGTGTTAAAGTGATCTAGATTGGAACCTTCCATCAAAATATTTTGTCAGTTTTTATTCCAAACACCATCTTAATAATGTTTTCAAATTTTGACTCAGGGCCAGTTTTTGAAAAGAAGGGGAAGCTGATTGTATTGACCTCAGTGCATAGCTGGTACCTATTTTATTGACCTGAAAAAGATGAAAGGTACAGTTGACCTCAGTAGAAATTGAACTCAGAATGTAAAGCCAGACAAAATGCTTAGCAACATTTTGTCCACCTAATAAAACACCAGTTTAATAATGACAAAGGTTTTATACTAAATCGTTCATCATTTTCAAAATTAATTAAAATAAAGGTAGTGTATTTTAATGGAAATATGGTAATGAAAGGGTTAACCCTTTTGATACCAATCCTGCTTCTGTGATACTAACTTACTGTTTAAAGTAATCTAAATTAAAACCTACCATCAAAATTTTGTGTTAATTTATGTTTGAAATACCAGCTAAATAATGACAAAGGTGTTTTACTAAATTCTTCATTATTTTCAAAATTAATTGAAAGAAAGCAGTATATTTCAACAGAAATATGGTAATAAAATATTTAATTACAATATATATATAATACTTATTTCTATTTTAAGAAAGAAAGGCAACCAAATTAACTTAAACCTTATACTGCCAAACCAAAAATTTAATTGCCATCATTTTTTACTTTTTAATTCACAAAGAATTAATTTGTGAAACGGAGAGAAAATTTCATTGGAAATAGGCAATTATGAAAGAGGAAATAGATATTTATTCTAATTGGTAGCTTCAATAAAATAACTACAAGGAATTTGTGAAAAGCCATAAAAATCATTAATACTATGTAAGCATGAAAAAATAAAACTAACAAAATGGAGCCCGACATAAAAGTGTTAACTTATTTTTATGTGGTTGGATAATGCTATATGATATGTAACTAAAGATTGAAGACAAAAGTAAGTAAATATCCAATAATAGATAAAGATTTAAGCAGAATGGAACAGATATGACAATGTCTATTTTCTTTTTTGATAATTAATAAAGCAAGTGATTTTATTTTGTTACTTTTTTTCTCAATCTTTAAATTCTGAAGAATTGTTTTAAGCGATGGATGCAATTTCTGATACAATTATGAAGACAAACAACAGCAACAAAACAAAATAAACAGGAAATAAATATCAGAAATTAATACTGGTAAAATTTTATTCAAAAGCATTTCTCTGCTGCAACTCGAAAATGGTTTTATGCCCTGATCTATTTGGAACAATTGATTCTTATAAACAATCTTTTCATTTATGGCAGTATTGTCTTAGTTTCTACTCATTTGTATTGGTGTTTAATTTGATCTAATTATTCTTTTTATGTATGAATCACTATTTCCTCTTGTAACTATGGCAATGGGTGGTGGCAGTGGTCATGGTGGAGGTGGTCGGGGGTTAGTAATCTTATTAATGCTATTAACTATAGAGAGAGTTTTTAATCTACTTAATGTCTGTTAATATGGCTGCAGACTATGTTACAATTATCTTGTTACATTATGACTGAAGTGAGAAAACTTGTTGGAACAAGTGATAGAAATTACTCAGTCTGTTCACTTTGATGTGACAATTAACAGAAAAGGGGAAAATGCAACATTAGAAGCAACAAGAATAGTGATGGTTAGAAGTTCTTTGCTCCAATTTGGTTTATTTTTTCCCTTGTTTCTTGATGTTTGCAATAACTGCAAAACACCACACATTATACAGAGAAATATACACACACAATAAAAATAGAAACTAGCGTTCCAGTGGTTACAACTACCAGGATTCCAGTTGATCAGATCAATAGAATAGATTGCTTGTGAAATTAACATGCAAGTGGCTGAGCACTCCACAGGCACATGTACCCTTAATGTAGTTCTCAGAGAGATTCAGCATGACATGGAATGTAAGAAGGCTGATCCTCTAAATTACAGGTGCTACTCATTTTTGCTAGCAGAGTGGACTGAAGTATAGTGAAACAAATTGTCTTGCTGAAGGATACAACGTGCTGCCAGATATCAAATTCATGATCTTAAGATTGGGAGCCAAATGCCTGAACCACTTTGCCACGCACCTTCATAACACATATACGTACACCCATGCCTCTTTTATTCAGGAGGAGACATTGCCCATGACTTTTTAAATGACCTCCAAGAATGGTGGGAGATGCGAAGAAAGATATCCTGAAATCAGAGACCAGGCTCCAAGACGTACAACTGAGTGGACCATGCTAAATGTGTTTAAAGGGCCAAGTGGTGGTGTTAGAACAAAAGAATAGAGTAAGTCTACCACTCAACTAGCCAGGACAGGATTTGAGCACAGAATGCCAAGAGCTGGAACACAGGCCACAAGGCATCTCCTGATGCTCTAACAATTCTCTTGGTCCACAGCCCTAATTTGTTTAGAAGATGGAAGAGAGATATGATGAAAGTTGTAAAATTTTTGTGAATACCTTATGAGAATGAGGAAAACTAGTAATTGTGGATACTAAAAGAAAGACTAGTTAAACAATTTAATGGTAAATCACCCTGCTTATCTCTCTCTTTCTCTCTCTCTCTCTCCCATTCTCCTTCACTGTGTGTGTGTGTGTGTGTGTTTATTTTAAGTTATATATAAAATTAATTTAACATTAAACTGAAGGATTACACCATGCTCTTTTAGTTTAGTACATATTAACTTTTACAAGACAAAGGTTAACAATAACTTTATAGTTTTGGTTTGCTTGCTTTATTCAATCAGTCTTGAGATCCTAATCAAATTAATATTATTAGTGTGATGAAGGTGAACAAGCCAAACCTCCAAAGTCACTATAAACTTCCTTATAAAAGTTTATACAAATAACTGCAGATGTTGCCGTGTGGTAAGAAGCTTGCTTCACAACCACATGGTTTTGGGTTCAGTATCACTGCATTACACCTCGAGCAAGTGTCTTCTACTATAAACTTGGGCTGATCAAATCCTTGAGAGTGGATTTGGTAGATAGAAACTGAAAGAAGCCTATCATAATATATATGTGTATATCTATGTGTTTGTCACTGCCTTACTGCTTGATAACCAGTGTTGGTGTGTTCCTCTCTGTAACTTAGTGATTAAGAAAAAGAGATTGATTGATTTTAAAAAATAAGTATTGGGATTGCTTTGCTTGACTAAAATTCTTGAATGGCTGCAGTCTGATGATGGAAACAAGTAAAAGAAAGATAATGACAAAGAGTTTGATTATTTCAAACCTTTTGGATTAACAATAAAATCAAAATAGTAACTAATTTGCATTCTATTAAAAACTAGAAACATTGTTTACCATTAGTATTATTCAAGAGAACAGTACAGCTAGAAGCAACTTTATTTTCAGTGTGGTTGGCCATTTTTCAGTTTCAGCAACTCAGAGATTTAGTTGCAAAGTTCTTTTATCACTATAGAACTATCAACCAAGGCAAACTTCTCTAATATATGAATATATGTCATGACAAAATCTATTTCCCATATCTCATTGACTTGCTTTCCTTCATGTGCAATTTAACTGCAAGTTAACTGCAGTCTAACTGCCATGCATACTTAAATTTTGTATCTAGAAACTGAGGCTTTATGTCTTTATGTTTCCTTATCCTCTTCAATTTCTCTATCACCTTGAACAGTTTGTTGATGTTTGCTACATCAATATTATATGTGACATTAATCTGGTAAAACCTTCTTTCAGACATATACTAAGTTGTTTCATATAATTAAGAACAGAGAAACGTTAGACACATAAAAATACAACTTCAAACATTGCAACAAGCAATAACACAAAATTAAGCTATTAAAGAAGGTTATCTGTATACCTTATGCTTCAATTTAGCTAGCTGAAAAATAACTAGGAGACTTATGTGAAGATAATGGCAGACTAGAATTTAAAAGAGGAAGTCATAAAGTGATATAAGTTACTAATGAATAGCTACCAATCATGCATGCCCTTAATGCTTACACTTAGCAGAAAACTTGTGAGAAAAAATTGTTAACTATTTGAAATATCTATGTGTTAGTCCCATTTCTAACAGAAACGAAGTGTAATGAAAGGCAATTTTAAACCTACAAGTTAATATAATTGCAAGAAGTTTTTTTTTAACTGCATAACCAATGTTTTTCAATCACAAAACGTGATGTAAAGGAAGTAAATCAACTGGTCCAATGGTATAAATTTAGATGACTCAGGAGCTGATGATGTACTGAATGTGATATGAAAAAAAAAAAAATGAATTGAAATTCATTTATTGTAAGCATAGGCATGGCTGTGTGATTATGAAGCTTGCTTCTCAAGCATGTGTTTTTGGGTTCAGTTGTACTTAGTGGGGAAATTAGATTGGGTAAAGTGACAGCTACAAACATGTTTCAGTCATATTTATACCCCATCAGGAAAGTTTTCTTACAGTCTTCTCAAGTGTTCATTGATTAGTCAATGAAACTCTTAGCAACTGTTAAATTCTTTGAAGGACAATTAATTCATTACATGTGTCAACATTAGATCCCTACATCCATCAGAAGTTTAGTGGTTGAATATTGTTTTTTATAGGAATATATTGCTTTCATCATCATCATCTAATGTCTATTGTCCATGCTGGCATGGGTTGGATGGTTTGACCAGGGCTGGTAAGCTGAGGGGCTGCACCAGACATCAGTCTGATTTGGTAAAGTTTCTATGGCTGGATGTCCTTCCTAACATCAGCCACTCTGAGAGTGTAATGGGTGCTTTTACGTGCCACTGGAAAGGGTGCCAGTTGCATGACACTAGTATCTGCCACTACTATGATTTCACTTGGTTTGATGGGCCTTCTTCTCAAGCACAGCATATTGCCAAAGGTTTCAGTCATCTGTCATTGCCTCTGTGAGGCCCAACGCATGAAAGATGCATTTTATGTGCCACCAGCACTGATACCAGTTACATGACACTGACAATGGTCAAGAAAGCTGTAATATGTTTGATATGAAGTGCATGCATATGTGTGTGCATGTTTTATAAGTGCATTTTTTTATTTCCATGTGACTTTGTATTGACACTATTTAGGTTACAGCAATGTTATGTTTATATCTCCTATAGACAGTACATCCTGCACCTCAGCAAATTTGTTCTGTGAAGAAGACGAGTGGAATGAAAATAATTTGCTTAAAAACCAGATAAGAGTCAGTGACAGGAAGAGAATACTGCCTCAGTAAGTTACATCTAACTCAATATGGAAAAAGCAGACGTAAAAATATGATGATGATAAATTTTGTCTGAATTTCTGGAATGAGGAAATATTCGACTATAGCAGAAGACATTTGCCCAAGGTGCTACACAATAAATCTGAACCCAATACCTGTGCCTTCAAAGCTAATGCACTCAAGGGCTAGGACAAGTGGATGAGATCAATTATGTCACATTTTTAAATGATGCTTCTACAGGAAGCCAGTCATAAAAAAAGGAAGATTTGACAATGCAACAAGCTTAACAAAATGAAGAGAGGCTGTTTCAGGAATAATAGAAGAGGCAGCACAACACTGATTGACCATGCTTGCCAGTTGAGTTGAAGAATATTAACAATATTCCATTGAATTATATGTTTAATTTTGTTTCTTCAGACCAGAAATATATTTCTTGTTTTGAAGAAACTTAACTTTTTTCATAAAACTCTTGGTTTGCTGAATGTTGGAGTCTACTAGAAAAGTTAAGTTTTGCATGCTAACTTCAGCCAAATGATATATATATATATATATATATATATATATATATATATACACACATATTGCACCAATAATCTTGATTTTGTATATTTAAATATATAATCATATTTATCATTAATTAATGAAAAAGATTTTTTTTTCCAAATCTAAAAGATCAAAATTGACAAAGAAATCAATAAGTGTAGTGAAAGAAAAGTAATAAAATACTGAATATACAAATCGTTTCAAAGAATTTATTCAATTTCTACTTGACTTTTAACTGTGAAGCTGTACACTGAATGATTTACTCTGTAGTGGAGGGCAGAAAAAGTCAAGAGTCTGAAAACAACCATTAACTCTAAGAATAATGCAATGTTATATGAAAATAAAGAGGATGACCACGGAAATGTAGTTAGAAAAAATGTAATAGAAAGTGGCATTCAGCTTTAGTGGATGCACAAAGACTGTCTTTTAAAGACATGTGTAGTCCTATGTGCCAGGGCTTATCTTTAACTTCTGCAATGCTAAGAAGATAAGAGCTAAATTAGAAAAATCACGATAGGAAATCAAGTTACATTTGCTGCAGGAGAAACTGAATGAAACACTGCAAACAAAAGAATCTGTCATTCTTAACTGGGTAACCACAGCTAATAATGGCAAATTATATCACTTTACTTTACATGGACTCAAAACCATTAACCGTGAGTGAAGTTTCTTTAGCTGAAACAACAAACAAACTGCTACATCTAATCAACTCTACCATTTGTCCTCTCATATTATGTGGAGCACAATTGCAACATCAGCTATGGCAATATATAATGCTAAACATTAACATGGTATTATAATTTTACCACTACCACTACCAACACTGTTGTTTTAATATCTGATTTTTTCATATTGGTGTGGGCTGGATGAGAAATACCAAGGCTGCATTCTACAACTGGATGCCCTTCCTGTTCCCAATATTTACCTATTTTGCAAGAAAAGATTTTTATTTCTATTGGTTTTCACATGTAACTACTGAGCTTAAAGATATATTGTACATGGGAAATGTTGCACAAACAATGCTAATGCAGAAAACCAGTGGAAATAAAAACTTACACACACAGGCATACATGTATACACATATGTGAATGTATATATACATACACCTCACCCACATATATTTATATATATATATGTATATGAATAGATAGATCGATAAGTAAATACACCAAGAGAGAGAGAAGGAAGGAGAAATGAACAAAGGGTTAGAAAACAGGTAAGGAATACTGTTTTATAGGGATGAAGTTATGAAGGGGAGAAGGGACAGTATATATATTACACACATATATATATATATATATATATATATATATATATATTGCACGCACACACACACACACACACACACACGAAGCTAATATAGGCATGGCTGTGGGGTAAGAAGTTTGTTTTGCCATGACATGGATCCAGGTTCAGTCCCACTGTGTAGCAACTTGGGCAAGGTCTTCTATTATAGCCTCGAGCAGACCAAAGCCTTGTGAGTGGATTTAGTAGAAAGAAACTGAAAGAAGCCTATCATATATATATGTGTGTGTGTGTGTGTGTATACACACACATATATGTATACATACACACACATATATATATGTATGTATGTGTGTATGTATGTGTGTTTGTCTACCACACCACAACCACTTGACAATAGAGCTTGGTGTGTTTACAGCCCTGTAACTTAGCAGTTTGGCAAAAGACATGGATATAATAAATACTAGGCTTTACAAAAGAAAAAATTACTGGGGTCAATTCTTGAAGGTGATACCCTAGCATGGCCGCAGTCTAATGGCTGAAATAATAAAAGATAAAAGATAAAAAATATGCCCTATCCTCTCTTACCATTCCCTCTTCTCTCCACCTAGGGTTATCTTCCACTCTTTCTTCTGTTGTCCTTCAGTTATAGAAGCCTTAGCCTTGCAAGTTATAAAGTGATCATCACTAGCACTGGTGCCATGAAACAATGCACTCTGTACACTTTGGAAAGTGATTGGTGTTAGAAAGGGCATCCAACCAGAAAAGCCATGCCAAAGAAGACATTGATTTATGACATAGTCTTCTGACTTGACAGACCCTGTCAAACAGTCCAATCCGTGCCAACATGGAAACCAGATGTTAAATGATAATGATGGTGATGATAATGATGAGACAGATAAAAGATAAATATTAACTAAATGTAGGAGATGACTGTAGTTGAATAGAATTATACTGAGTAATTCTTAATTAATGAAGTCTGAGACTACTTCTGCTACAACTATGATGTCACTCAAATACATGGAGTGGACAGAGATAGAAAATAGGCTGCTAAAACCACTCCTGATAATCCTTGAATATTGATCCATTGTCAGCTTTTGTAATTTTTCTTTCTTGTTATTCTCTTGATTAGCCAAGATTTTATTTCCTGATTGAGGCCGTTTCCCTTCAAGCATGACACTAATTCCTTTGAGAGAGGCCAATAGAAAAGAAAGAAACAAAGAAAGAAATATCAAAATATCACTCTCCTGCTGACACAAAGATGCCAAGTTTTTCCTTATTAATTATTCAATTTCATTTACCCTGATGTCATTGCAGAAAGGGATCATCTGTCTTTATCAATCAGAACAGATAGATAGCCAGTCAACTATGTTTGTTATTGATAAGAGAGAGAGGTGTCATCCAGTTATAAACCTCAACGAAATGAAAAATGCAGAACATCAGATGAAGATTTTAAAGAATGATGAGGGCCATGCCTGTCCATGGTATGGCTGTGTGGCTAAGCATTTTGTTTTGTGGTCACATGGTTCTGAATCCAAGCCAGGGTTTAATCCCACTGCCCTTTAGAACAAAATTTCTACCACATCCTTGAAGTACACCACGACTTGAGAGTGAAATTGGTTCAATAAACTGTACAAAAGGAAGCCTATCGGATTTACTGTACCCTTTCTTGTACAAAAAGTTAAATCTGTCAACTAGGTTTAATACTACTTTTGGGCACTTAGGTGTTTACCTGCTCTCCAAGCTGCGTATAGTTTGATAACTTAATGTACGACTTCCTACTGCAAAATAAACTCATGTATTCTTTGGTTTCTTCCATCTGTTTTCTACCACCCTCTCAGAGGCCCTGCAAAAATCCCTACTAATTTTTCTCTAAAAAACATAAACAAAATCCAACAGAACAAATAAACCAGAAAGTGATGGTGGTAGTCATGACAACTTAGCCACTGTGGCTCAACAAACAGAAGATAACCCCCGGAGCAATTTATTCATTTAAGCAAATAGCAAGCTATTTTAGCTTGGATAATTATATGTCTGTCTGCCAAACACATATATTTAACTACACAAGAAGGAAGTTCTTTTGTTATGAAAACTAAAAGTTGCATATTTTTAAATTAACGTTTTCATATCTATTTGCATGAATATGCCCTATGCAAATATCTTTTCACACACACACACACACACATAGACTTATTAACAAAAGTTGGGATGTGTGGCATTCAATTATTCCATAAATGAAAAATGCATTAAATACAACGAAACGTACACGTAGGACAGACACCAGAACCCTAATACTTCATCAATTATCGACCGAAAAATACCAATACCTAGTTTCATACCTTTATATATATATATATATATATATATATATAATGTTAGTAATGATGATATGTATGTATGTATGGGCACAGTCTTGGGTGTGTGGTATGTGGTTAAGAAGTTTGTTTTGCAGCCATGCAACTTTTGGTTTAATCCCACTGTACAGTGCCTTGGATAAGTGTCATTTTTAAGCCTGGTACTTTCTCTATTGATATCTTTTGTTGGACCACTAAGCTAGAGAGACATAAGAAAACCAGTATCAATTGTCAAGCAGTAGGGTTGGGATAATCAGAAACACACACACACACACACACACACACACACACACACACACACACACACACACACACACACACACACAAGACAGGCTTCTTTCAGTTTCTGTTTAACAGATCCATTTACATAGCTTTGATTGACTCAAGGCTATTGTAGGAGATACCTGCCCAAGGTGCCACACAATGAGACTGAACCCAGAACCATGTGATTGGGAAACAAGCTTCTTACTACATGGCCATATCTGCACCTCTCGGGTCAATGAAATTTTAATGAGTGAAGTTTTGTAGGAAAAGACTATATCAAGCAAAACCATTCCTAGTTTTAAATAGTAAACATTTTCATTACCTAACTTAGCACTGCCAAGTGGATCTAGACTATCTTCAGCAGAGTCCACTATTTCAAGTATCCCTCATGCCAAGTTTCCAAATTAAGAATAACTTCCCCTGTCCAATCTTGGAGGCCCAAAACAAATGTCTTAGGCACTACTATTTCCTCAAAATCAGTGGTTACCAACTTATTTTGCCTATGGACTCCTTCGGTTCTTATTTTACTATACTGGACCCTCATAGACATTCAATGTTTTAAAAAAAATCCTATTTTATCTTTACAATTAAGTATTATTAGTAATTGTACAAAAGATTGTTAAAATAATTTGAGTATTGTAGAAATATAAATCTTATATGGACCCCAGTTGAGAACCACAGCTCTGACTTATAAAAAATGTTTTTCTATAGACGTTTTGGTCCCCATTTTCTTTCCTCGTATCATTAATACAGCTGTTTTACTGTTTCTATGGTATGATTTAATTATCTCTCTCAGAATAAACTCAGTCCATCCAATAATGGAAAATCAAGAGTGAAGTAAAATATGCCAGATAAGGACAGTTGGTTTTTTTTTTAGCTCCAGGTGAACTTTAACTAAAGACATTTTGTCTATGTCCACCACTCATCACTTTTGGTAGAGGTACTTGAACTACATTATCTAATGTATGTCACTTCCATTTTAAGATGGTGTAGCATGATTTGAGAGATTGACTGCTATTTCTAGTATAGCAAGCAACTACATTTATCTGCAGTCAGTCATTGTGACTATGACTGTTCATAGTTTTGGCACGACTTGATAAGCTTTCTCTGTAATGGTTAGTTCTTTGCTTGGGTTTACCATTTATTATGATCAATTACTTTCCACTCTTCCATATTCCTTTTTGCAGTGTCTTTAAATCTCAGTGTAGGTCTTCTATGGTTTCTTTTTCCCTTGCATAGTTAGCAGTAATAGAGTTGTTTGTGGACTCTGCTGTTGTACATCCTGTGTATGTGTCCCAACCAATGTAAATTAATGAGGATTTCCATCATAGGAGGCAGACTAGCATGCCATAGGATTTTTCCCTTCCTAATCTTGTCAAAGAGAGTAATATTCATAATTTGTCACAGCTGTTTTATGTAACTTGTCTATTTTGAGCTTTGTCCAGGTTTCAGCTTTATACCATTCCATAGCAAGCAAGTATGTAAAGCTTCCCAATTTTATAAGTTGTGCCATGAAATAAAAAAGCATCCAGTTTACTTTGTAAAATAGTTAGTATTAGGAAGGGCATCCAGCCAAACCATGTAAAAGCGGACATGGGAGTTAAATGCAGTCTTCTGACTCATTGAATCTTATCAAATCAACCAATCTAAGCCAGCATGGAAGGTGGACATTAAACGGTGACAATGATGGTGAAAAGCAAAAAGAAAGCAAAAAGTAAAGTCATTCTTTGGAATTAATATTTTATCTGCTTTGTTCCTAGCAGGATGAGGAAAGAAAAAAAATTGGCTTTGGGGAGATGATAGGTCAAGTTTGGTACTAAATGCTTTTAATGCCAAAATATAAGTGCCATTTTCCAGCATGGTAGCTACAGTTTAATATCTTAGGCATTACAAAAAGGCATATAGCATGTTTTGAGTTTGTAATGCCTTCAGGCAAGATATTCATACAGTAACTTCAATTTTGCTTAAGTGAAGAACTGAACAGCGCCTGCAAATAAATATAAATGAATATCTGAAAATAAAAAGATAGTTTTTCTCTCTTTTCCTTCTTTATTTTCTTTTCTATTTGCCGTGTAATGTTTTTAAAACAAGTTGTGTAGAGGGGAGATACACATAACATCTGACTATTATACGAATTTTTTTCATTTTGCACAAATAGATTGGTTTCTTTTGTATAAAATCTGAGCAATGCAACTCATCTATACATATGTATTAATCAGTTATATGTACATAAAATGGTTGACAGAAAAAAAGAAAAAAGATAACTTTTCAATTATTCTTTTACGTGATTCTGTAGACTTCATCTTACTTTAGGTTAGTTTCTTTCCCTCTCTCTCTCATTCTCTCTGTCTCTCCTATTGACAACCCAGACAACTGCCTTTTTGTTTCTGTGTAAGAATGACAACATATTTGCAGATATCTCTATGTAGTCTAGTGCTACAAGAAACAAATCAAAAATCTGACTTCCTTTCAAAGCCATATTTCTAGCCTAAACAAAAATCAAACATTGAATTTTATAAGAAAATATACACACAACAACATTAAGACCGAAAAGAAAAAAGCAACACGACCTGGTATTTAAACTTAGTTCTGTTATTATTATTATTATTATTATTATTATTATTATTATTATTATTATTATTATTATTAATTACTGTGAACTAGTAGTAAAGGAAGCTACAATGTTACTGCTGTAAGAATCTAGTATTGAGAAAAATACTTATGCTATCAGTTCCAGAATGAAAGAGCTTATAATAAAATAGACAACTTTATTGAGGACTGACTGTAATCTCGGGATAGTGTCTTGAGTTTCCACATTGAAGCTAATAGTTCGATAATCCTATCTTCATTTAATATCACTTAAATAATATCTTCTCTAGGCAAAACATACATTACATTATGTTATTCTTAAACCAAATCCAAAACTGGTTGGTTAAAACTTATAGTACTTTCCTACTGGATGCTCAAAACAATAAATAAAACCCATATTATTTGTAGCAATCAGCCTGCATTATCTTTCTTTTTTTTTTTTTTAGTATGTTTGTAAATAAATTGATGTATGATGGCACTAATAAGTGGTAGGTTTTAATCTTATAAATTTAAAATGTGTTACTTATTTTGAAAGTTTTCACATTCAGATGAATTTACAAGGAAACAAATAATGCAAAGCATGACTAGTGGCTGTGTTTATTTAAATGCAAACTTTTATTCTTTTACTTAAATTGATATTATATCTTTTGTGCAATGTACCTGGCAAGCTTGAAACACTTAGGTGTGAGCAAAGTGGTGTGGCTGAGAAGTTTGATTCCCATGCACATAGTTTCAGGTTCAGTCCCATCATATGGTATCTTGAGATAACTTTTTCTATTATATCACTGGGCCAACTAAAACCTTGCGAGTGGATTTGGTTGATAGAAGCTGAAAGAAGTCATTGGATGTGTGTGTGTGTGTGTGTGTGTGTGTGCATGCATGTATTTGTGTGTCTCCTTGTCTTGATACCACATGATAGTTGTAAGTGAGTATCACTGTCAAAGAAATGGTGTTGTTCATTGCCAATCTTCTTTGAAAACATGTCTAGCAAAGGGGAAATAATAGCTTGATTAAAAGCAGATGTGGATTGGTGCCTCAACAAATTCTGTATGATCCATGCGAACATGGAAAAGTAGACAATAAAACGATGATAATGAGGTACACACACACATGCACAGAGAGAGAGAGAAAGAAATAGATAGATTGATATGTATACATATGTAGATAGACTCTGTGTGTGTGTGTGTGTGCGCGTGTGTGTGTGTGTGTGTGTGTGTGTATGTGTACATATACATATTTATATACAAAAACATACACAGTAACATATATATGATGATGTTTACAACAACAGCAGTGAGCAGCAGTGATGATGATGATGATGATGATGATGATGATGATGTTGACATAATCTTATGGTTATGAACAATTTCATCTGTATCAGCTGTATAGCTAACACAATTTATATCCTTCTAATTACCTGTGTGCTGATATTTTTTTTTTCAAAGGTCAACTTTTCATTTTGTAAATTAACAAATATCAAAATCCAGCTAAACTGCTTAATTTAAACCTTGACACTGAATTACAAGAAACTCACGATGTACCAGAACCATTGCTAACAGTCTCATTTCAATGTCAATGTTCGGTGAATTAAATACACACCTATTTATAAATCGTCTGGTAAATCCTGGTAAGAAGTCTTAAATCAAGTCCTTGATTGAAAGTATGTTATCAATGCAATACCTATAAAAATAGACAATCTCGCTTGAAGCTAGTTTTTCCAGCTGCTGTACATATTTTTATATGCTTAGGCTTTGGTGTGATCATTGTTAATCATAGATTACCCAATTATACGTAAAAAAACATTATATATTGACCACATTATATAGTTATATTTGAACACTCATCATCATCATCAACAACATTGTTTTAATGTTCATATTTTTATTCATGCCTGGTTTGAACAGAGTTTATTGAGGAAGATTCTCTACAGCTGGATGCCCTTTCTGTCACCAAATCTAAAATGTTTCCAAGCAAGGTAATATTTTCCCATAACCAGATATTGCTTTTATAAAATATCAGAAATTGATAATGATCCCACATGTATGACAGTAATGCTCATTTACATCTATCATGTGATATTAAGATGTGAAAGTACATACACAAGTGGCACTCTGTTGGTTATGATGACGAGTGTTCCAATTGATCTGGTCAAGAGAAGAGCTTGCTTTTGAAATGAATGTACAAATGACTGTGCACTCTTCTGACACACATAACCTTAACGCAGTTCTCAAGGAGATTCAGCATGACACAGAGTTTGACAGTGCTACTCATTTTTGCCAGCTGAGTGAACTGGAGCAACATGAAGGTGTCTTTTTTGAGGACACAATGTGCAACCAGGTACCAAATACCCTATACCCTAATTACTAAGCCATGTTTTCCTGTTACACACACTCATACACACACACATGTGCTCACATGCAAATAGTGAGCTTCTTTTAGTTTCTTATTTCTTATTTCTTTATTGCCCACAAGGGGCTTAAACATAGAGGGGACAAATAAGGACAGACAAAGGGATTAAGTTGATTACATCGACCCCAGTGCATAACTGGTACTTAATTTATCGACCCCGAAATGATGAAAGGCAAAGTCGACCTCGGTGGAATTTGAACTCAGAATGTAACGGCAGACGAAATACAGCTAAGCATTTCACCTGGCATGTTAATGTTTCTGCCAGCTCGCTGCCTTTCAGTTTCTGCCTACCAAATCCACTTGCAAGGCTTTGATCAACCTGGGGTTAGAACCTTGCTTGAGGTGCCATGCAGTGGGACTGAACCTGAAACCATGTGGTTGGGAAGTAATCTTCTCGACCACACAGCCTTGCATCTATATGCATATCCAAAGTATATCCACACTATAAATTACTTTGCACTTCTGTTTTGCTCTCACCTTTACTTTCTAAATTCCTATTTTCCATCTTTCATCCCTTGCTTACCAGAAGGAATGGTCAATTTCTCATGAGTTGCAAAGTGGTTCCCCAAGGCAGATTCTTCAAGATCATCTGAACTGAATGCATCTTCAGTAAATGAGCATGGATAACAGGAAAATGAATACCATTAATACAAAAAACATTTCACGAAAATTCTAAAAGCATGATTCTTTAGTTTTCTTTTTTCATATTTTATTAAATGATATTCACAATCATGTAATTTTTCTGTGTTGATTTTATTTTGTCATATTCATAAATCCTATTTCATGAGATAAATAAACTGTAGTAAAATGAAATCCAAAAACAAAAAAAACAAAAAAACCAATGCACACAAAGAAATATTTAAAAGCTTAGATTCTTTGTATAATTCAAAAACTTTCTCGAGACAATGTTAATAGCAGCACTATTGCAGCTTAGTCAACAGACAGTATGAAGAGTTTAAGGAATCTTGACGTAAGTGACCTAGTTTGGAATCTACCCAAGTTGGTGGCCGATCAATCCAAACAGAATTTAAATTTAAAATCTCAGAAAAGATTCATCTATAAATACAATTAGCAAATGGAAACTTTGAGAAACCTTAAAAAAAATTGTGAATTAAATAAAAGTGAGATAAAATAAACAAATAACATTATTGATTTAATAGTAATGGCTTCTTGTATACTTTTTAAGCTGTTTCTGTCTTCAGAAATACATAAGAGGAATTGTGTGTGCTTCATTTTATTTGTTTGTCTGAGGAGAGAGAGAGAGAGTGTGAGAGAGAGAGAGTGTGAGAGAGAGAGTGTGAGAGAGAGAAAGAGAGAGAGTGAGAGAGAGAAAGAGAGAGAGAGAGTGAAAGAGAGAGAGAGAGAGAGAGACAGGTGGGTGCAGTGGCCATAGTGTTTACAGACCCTCCATAGTCTGGGAGATTGGGATGGATGGATGGTTGAGGTTGACTGGTGATGGTGGTGCAGATAACATTTTAATTTGAATTACAGGTTAGTAGTTAGAAAGGAATACTTGTGCATGCAAGGAAAGAGTTTCAAATGGATGTTGCTCTGGAGAAGATCGAGGCAAAGTGTCAGATGGAGTGGTATTGGTGGTGGTGGTGATGGGGGATGATGAGAGGTGATGTGAGTGCAGCAAATGAACTTAAGTAAAGGGGAGTGGGGGTAGGAAGGAAGCAAAGATGAGCAAGTTCAGAAGTGTAGAAAACATTACAGTCGTGATAAAAGAAATATGTGTGAATTTGTTTAGATTTATTTTTAAGCTTATCAGCACATTGCTTAAATTATTTCATTTTTTTGTAATTCTTGCACGAAAAAAAATAGACAAATAACAGTTTTCTTTGTTGGTTGCTATGGAACCTAATTTCCACATTTAAATAAATTATCTTTTCGTTTTAAAAATAAAGCAAGCAAGATAAAATGCTTATACAATATCAAAACTTACAAGGTTTTTTTATAAAGACAATTCTTATGGAGTAAGAGCTTTCTCTTTCTCTCTCTCTCTGTTTTACATACACGAACATGCACATACACACATTCACATATGCATACACATAACAGTGTTTCCAAATTCATTATGTAGCAGAACCCTTACACAATGTCTTTAAAATGGAACCCAAACTTACAGACAACCCCTGTTAATCTAATTTTAATAAAGCATTAAATGAAAATATAAATTTTTTTAGAGTAAGCTTTTATTCATATTAGACATTGCTGTGTGGTTAACAAGTTTGCTTTTTAACCAAGTGGGTTCAGGTTCGGTCCCACAACACAGGACCTTGAGCATGTGTCTTCTGCTATAGCCCCAAACTGATCAATGCCTTACGAGTGAATTTTATTGATGGAAACTGTGTGGAAGCTTGTCATAAATAATTTTTTTGATATACATATATTGTATCAAACTGCTAAGTTAAGGGAGCTTAGACAAACCAATACTGGTTCTTAAGCAGTGGGAGAAGAAATAAAAAGACATGAACATACATACATACATACATACATATGCTTGCATGCATTCACACATACGCACACACACATATATATATGACAGGTTTCCAGATGATTTCTGTCAGCTGTATTCACTCACAAGGCATTGGTTGATGCAGGGCTATAGTAGAAGACACTTGCCTAAGGTGCCATGTAGTGGGATTGAACCAGAAATCATGTAATTGTGAAGTGGACTTCTTAACCATACTATCATGTCTATGCTATGATTACATAGACATATATATAATTACCAAAAATTCCAAATGCTAACAACTGGTCTAACATAGCTTTAACCCTTTTGTTACCATAATTTCATTGAAAATCACTGTCTTTGTTTCAAATTATTTTGAAAATATTGAAGAATTTAGTAAAATATTAAGCTGGTTTCATCCATCTTTGCATGGCCATTGAGGTTGACTTTACCTTTCATCCTCTTAAGCTTGATAAAATAAGTACCAGTTGAGGACTGGGGTAGACGTATTTGACTTGGCCCCTCCCTTGAAATCGCTGGCCTTGTGCCAAACTTTGAAACCACTATTAAGCTGGTGCTATGGATCTATGTTAACATGAAATTTTAATGGAAGGTTTACATTTATATTACTAACAGGAAGTTTTATCATAGAACCAGACAGTTGGTATCAAAAGGGTTAATTTTAAATTCAATCCTAGTGTTGCTATAAATATACTTTATTGATACATCTTTTATTCCTCTGAGTTTCAGAGGAGGGATTATGTCTATACTATCAAGTGGCATTCATGGTACTGACCAAGTCCTTTTTCTGAAAACTGCTAGCTTTGTGTCTAAATCAAAAACCATTTTAATCCATATGTAGACACTGCAAGGTAATTAAGACACTCATAAATTAATTATTGTCAGAAAAAAGAAAATGAATATCAGACTCTAGCATAAAATTTCTTTAGAATAACACACAATCGATAACTAACACTGTTGACTTCAGACACTGAGTTCATTTTTATGTAGTCACTCAAGATGTTCTGTCATATTGCCTTTAACTAAGATTGAGGAATAATGATTGACAAACAAGGTGGATATGACTGACCAGTTGGCTCAAGGAACAGAAAAGAATTAGTATAAGCAACAGCCAAGATAGTTAGCTCTATTTAATATTGGTTTCAAATTTTGACACAATGCCAATATAGATAGATGTTGGCTGGCTGATTTTTCTAGGTGTGTTTTACATTGTGTAAAGAGAGGGAGAGAGAGAAAAAAAAAGAGAGATTCAGAGATAGTTGACATAAGAGGTGCAGGATGAGTGTTATAACTTTCTGAAAAATACATGTTTTTTTTTTCTTGAAATTATGCAGAGATAAGTTTTTGATGGAGTAGAAAATCAACATAAATTATTTGCAAAAATCTTGAAGGTACAAGTGCTGCCAGCTGGAAGCTCCACATACTGGACACTAGCAGACTTATGGAGTCATCAGGAGAGAATCTGTGCTGTTTTAGGGATTTTCTCTCATCGGTATTACTGCACACTGGCCCCTACCTTACTGAGACGAGGGTTCCCATGCAAGATCAAGTGGTTACTAGGCTTCACTCAATATAGTTCTAGCCATTTCTTACCATCTCCTTTTAACCAAATCTAGTGGCTTGATGCCTTCAATGTAGGCTGGATATCACTCATGAGAGTATTTGCTCTATGTTGAGTTAGGCCTAGTGACAAATTTGTTTTATCTAATTTTATTTTAAGGTAACAAGTATTTTTCTTTTAAAAATCAACATTCATTTTGTCGTTTTGTACCAGCACCAAGAAATTTGATAAAAGTTGAATTATAGTTATTGTTTGTATGCCATATTTCCTAGCATAACCCATTGGTGGCAAAAGTACACCTCTAAATTCACCCATCATATAACAGGTAACACCCTATTGATCAAATAATGCAGATGTGATTTTATCCATGGTTTTTATAAGACACAGAAACAATAAAAAAATCTATTTGTTTTATAGATATTCTGGCTCTAATTTTATTCATTTATGCAACAAGTATGAGGACTAATAGAATAAATAGTTCTTGCAGTAGTTTCCATGCATTACGAGAACTTTTTGTTGTTTTATTTTTTGGTTTATTTATTATTATTTATTTTTTTTTTGCGTGTTCAGTACATTAATTGTTCCTAAGAGCTGTCTTTAAAGTAAATCTAAACGACTAAAGAAAAAAATCTAAGACAATAAAAACAGAAACTGAGATAAGTGTATAAATATGGCTTCAGTAAACAGATAAAACAGTGTGAAATTTATCTGAATAATATTCCTTCATAAATATTTACCGTTTGTAGCTTTAGGAGATGAACTTGGTAAATATTTGCTTGAAGCAGTTTTAGAGTAGAAGAACACAGCTATGTTTTATCTAGAGAAACCTGAAGTATTGTTGTTATACATAATGAAATAAGCTTCAGACACTGGTTCCAGTAAGTATAAGTAAACATTAAACTAGATTTTAATAGAATAGAAATTTCAGGACAATTTCAAAAGAGGCTATAGAAAAGCACTATTCTATTGCTGGTTGCAATATTTTCTCAAAATGTTAAGTAGTATTTAAGAACTAGATTGTTACCTATCATGTGATGGGTAACTTTGGAACTACACTTTTGCCACCATGGGTAATATCAGAAAATATGGCAATACTACAATTATATATTTAACTTTATTAAATTTCTTGGTGCTTATACAGAATGATGACATGAATACTAATGTTCAAAAGAAAAAAAAATTTACTACCTTAACCCTTTAACATTTAATCAGATAAAATCCAGCCCAAATGTTCTACCTGTTTCATGTTAAAACTGACCAGATCCAACCTCTCACACCCACCCTACAATGTCATTCTAAAAATATAGAAACATGCCATTGAAATCTTGACGCTACAAGATAATGCGTAATTAATTCAAAACCAATGTGAATAAATAGGCAATACACTTGATGAAGAAGTCTGAATGCTAAAGGTTAAAAATAAAACAAATTTCTCATTTGTATATCTCTGCCCTCAACTACTCTGTCATTTACTCTCTCCTGCTCCTCTGTCTCCATGATTTTTTCTCACTTACTCTGTGTGTGTGTATACTCATTGCCTGCTTCCAAGCCTAGAATGTGCACCCATCCTGCACTTCTTATATTAACTCTCTCTGTATATCTCTTTCTCTCCCTTTTCTCCTCTCTCTATACCATATATAGTATTATGGAAGAGATCAGCCAACAAACTAAACAACATATATGTTGGCTATTATTTTATCGAGATTTTAGAAATTGTTATAGATTTCAGTTATTTTCTTACAATAATATCAATTTTAGAAATGCTTGTTAAAAGAGAGGAAAGAAAACAATTAATGATCTCCATGAAAATTAGATAAGATTTTGAATATTCATTTCTTTATTTTTGAATTATTGAGAAGAAATATGATAATGATGTTAGTTTCATTAAGGTATTTCATGAAATAAATATTGACCATAATAATAATGATAATAATAATAATAATAATAATAATAATAATAATGATTTCATTTATTTGCCACAAGGGCGAAGGATGAGGGGGACAATACAGAGACAGATATAAAGTGTGGAGGTTTACATGTAACAATGAAATGATAAAGGCAAAAAAGTATACTCGGTATACACTGGAAAAGAAGAGACATATGCATAGCATACAAAGGGAATGATAGAGAGGATGGCAGAGATGTGGCCCTCTATTGAGGAGCCCCACTGACCAAGATTTCCCTGAAGCCCTCTCCAATTCCTTCTCTCCAACTTACAGGTCTACACTTAGGTCTACAATGTTTCCCTAAAAGAAATGGAGAAACTTTCAAAATACAAAGACCTGGAAATAGAGGTAACTCGAATGTGGAATCTAAAAACAGAAACAATTCCTATCATAGGAGGTGCCTTAGGTATGATAAAAAAAAATATTCAGACAACTACATAACAAAAACACCAGGACTTACAAATATATATAACATACAGAAAATTGCACTACTGGGCACTGCACACATCCTATGCAAAACACTTTCAATACAGTAACCATAAGAGCATCACAGCAAATCACAGCACATACCCAAGGCACACAGAGCTGCACTCGGTAGTGAAGTGAAAGCACGTTATCAAAATAAAACTACTGAATAATAATAATAATAAAAACCAATGAATCTGCTTCTTTCTCATTTAACTTTGAATGAAATGAAGCAGTTTTGAAGAGAAGAGAACCACAAAATATTCATTTTCTTTTTTAACAACATTTAAAGCCTAATATTACTAAAATTAGAGCATTGTTAAGCTTAGTAAGCAAATCTTCAATTTTGGTCAGAAATAAACAGTTGCTTAACCCTTTCATTACCATATTCCTTATGAAATACAGTCTTTATTTCAATATATTTTGAAAATAATGAAGAATCTAGTAAAATAACTTTGTCATTATTAAGCTGGTATTTGAAACACAAATTAACATGATATTTTAAAGGAAGGTTTTAATTTAGATAGCTTTAAAACAGAAGTTTGTATTGTAAGACCAGAGGCAGTCTCAGACAGATTGGTATCACATGGGTTAACAGCAAGAGAAGGACAAAATATACAAAGAGTGATAAGCTGCCACGTCAAATATATTGCAAAAGAAAAAGGAAAACAGGTTAATAGAAAAATTCTTCAAAAATACAAAATAATATGCAAAAAAACAAAAAGCTTATCACAACTGATAAAATTAAAAGAGAATTATTGAATATTCTTGATATGTTGTCATGTTATAAATTCAGCTTGATGTCTTTAGAAAAAACATACTTCAAATATGAATTTAAAATATCTAAATTTGTTGTCATTTTTACTCTTTAACCCTTTTGATACTAATTCGCCTAAGACTACGACTTGTTTTATGGTATAAGCTTTCTGTTTTAAAGTGATATAAATTCAAACCATCTAAATTACATGTTAATTTATATTCCAAGGATCAGCCTAATAAGTTGTTTTACTGAATTCTTTATTATTTAAAAAATTAATCAAACTAAGATCAGTGTTTCGGTAAGAATATAATGATAAAAGGATTAATACTAAAACTTCAAAATTATTGCTGTCTTTAAATATTCATAGTGCATATATCAATGTATATGACCAATGATCACAAGGTTGTGTGTTCAATTCCTGGTGATGTGTTATGTTCTTCAACAAGATACTTTATTTCACATTGCTCCAGTCCACACAGCTGGCAAAAATGAGTAGCACCTGTATTTCAAAGAGCCAGCCTTGTCACACTCTGTGTCATGCTGAATCTCCGGCAGACGAAATACTGGTAAGCATTTTGCCCGGTGTGCTAATGATTCTGCCAGTTCGCTGCCCTCTTTTGTATTATTATTATTGCTGTCATTAACTCAAGGTCAGCTATCAATCAAGCATTTGAGCAATAGTGTCGCTTTATAAGGCAGTAGGGCAGTGGTTCTTAACCTTTTAATTTTGCAGCACCCCTCCCTTTGAGTAGTTATTATACCTAAAACCCACCTACATAGCAAGTGAAGTATCATGACTAAATTAACTTAACATAACATAGATGACAGTTTATAAATTTTAGTCTAAAATGGATTGTATAAGCTTTTAGCAGTGAAATGATAAATTAATAAAGACAAAAGTTGTAAATTTTATCCATTGCAAGTTAATGATCTCCCTGTGGCTGTCCCTGTGCCTCATTTTATTTTAATAAGCATTACTAATTTTATTTTGTATAATATAATTGCCACAATAGGTAAAATTTAATATGTTAATTATGTTACCTCACCATCCCCTTCAACATGCCCAGTACTGCCCATGATGAGAAGCTCTGCTGTTGGGTGTGAATTGAAGCAGAGTCGCCTGCTATTTCTAGTGAGTCAAGTGACCACACTAAAGTTCCATAGGCTAGGTTTGTCAAAAAATAGTCTGCGATTTCTTTCTGGTTGACCATATTGATTTCAGTATTTTCTTTTTTTAAAGTTTATTTAAAACTGACTGTTTTAAATCGGTACCACATCGATTATTTCATCTTTCCTGTGGGTCAACATACAAATTATTAAGTTTCTATAAGTCTATTGTTCACATAGTAAAGCTACAAAATTTTTACATACTCTCGATTTCCTGTAATTCAAATCACTGCATGGTTCCAGTAGACAAAATGGAAAAAGCATTGCTCTGGAGAATGGTGAGGGAGATGTGCTGGAATTGCTAATCTGATTGATGGGGCTCGCACTTGCAGATGGCCATCTTCACCCCAATGGCGGTGAGTAGGGATATGATCCGGAAGTCTCCAATGCCACAGGTTCAACCAAAACCTAACAGTGTGCCTGATACTTTGACAGTTTGCTTTCTCAGTCTGATGAGCAGCGGAGCCTGGGCTGGTGGCTGAACACACCTAGTTACCACATTCATATGTTTCTTGTAATCAATATTGCAGAGCTATTCTGACGAAGCCACTGCTCACCTTGTTCCAGTAAGATATTAAGCTTGTGAAAATGTTAGTTAATTACTACAAACAACAGAAGTACTACATAACTAGCAAGATTTAGATTAGCTTCTAATTAGCTTTAATTGTTCGAATTAGATAATTGGATATGGTGTAGTTAAGTATATAAACAGCAAAAGTGCGACATAGCTAGCAAAATCTAGATCTGTAGGAAATCTGTTCCAACGAATTCTGTCTGCTCCATGAAAGCATAGAAACGTGGATGTTAAACTGATGGGAACAACCGTGTGTGCATATATATATATATATATATATATATATATATATATATACACATACATATATAGGATAAATTTAATCGTCACTAATTGTGATTGAGGGTGCTGAATAGCACATATGTATGTATGTATGTATGTATATATATGCATACATATATACATATAGTTTATTGATTTAAGCTAAAACACACACACATGCATACACAGCACGCGCACCGCATATACAAACTGTTTTAATGAAGTAAAAATTATAATTATTACCTCAGGTTTATTTTGGCAAGGTTTCAGAGGGATTTCTTTATTTGTTTACTGTGAGTTAACTTAAAACGATTTACTACAGTTCTCATGTACTGTTGCCTTTCACACCAGAGAGGAAAAGACTCTTTATTGAATTATATTGTATTGAAGCTTAATATTCGTTTGACAGGCTAGGGTTGTTTTTATCGGTTTATATCGTGTTTAGCCCCCATAACATAAGACTTAATTGCTACTAAAGCAACATGACATTTTAGAATCATTATTCGGCAATCTTGATTTATTTAAATTTTACACGAAGGGAAATTTTTTAAAAATTACAAAAATGAACGACAAACAAAGCAAAAAACAAAAAAACAAAAACAAAACAATTGTTCAGAAGTTATGCTTTTCAACCGTTTTGCCTGATAAAGCGAAATGAAAAACATTTTTGATTCCGAAATATATATATATATATATATATATATATATATATATATAAACAACTATATTATGAATAGATGGATGGGTGAATGAATGAATAAAGTGAAATAATTTCTAAAACTAATAGATCTAAAAGGTAATTGTCTTCAATAAGAGATTTTATTATTTTCACAGGATTTATCTTTGATTTGACTGAGTAACTGGAATGACAGAGGTGGGGAACTAGCAGGTGTAGCGTGCAGTGAACATCAGCCAAAGGGACATTGTGCATGGCAAGTTGGCGTTTGCATCACGCAGACGTGGGGTGCCCCAAGGCTTTCACTATAAAGCCATACTGAAAGCACGATCCAAACAATATTCGGAAGTGAACATAGCAAGCGGGAAGTTGAAAGCTATGGAAGGAAAAACTGAAAAATGCGACAATCTTTCGAGAGAAACAAAGAGATCAACATGAGTTGCAATCACGAAAAGCAGCAACCGGATGTTAAGCAAGGTACTGACTTCATTGTCGGATACGATGGAATAGCAATAATAATTGTTCTTTAAGATTGTAAGAGAAAGAGAAGTCGGTAATTCATACTCATCATTACTCACACCTAATTTGTTTATCAAAATTTCATTTTCATATATTACTCTCTTTGTCTCTATTGGAGTGTGGTACAGGCTAACGGGTCTGTGAGAAATATTATGCTGCGTTTGAATATTAAGGAAATTTGGGGTTACGCCCATTAATGACGAAAAATGATAAAGTTTGCAATCACAAAATTTCTGCATTTTTCACCATGAAATTGGACACAAACAAAGAGAAAACCAGCTTAATTTCATTAAACATGGCAATTTATTCGAGCCCTTTGCAATTCTCACAGCTTATCATTGGCCAACGTTTGTAAGATCGAAGACGTTCCACCCATAATCTCCACGCCTTTTTTGTGTAACACAATGTAACTAGGTATGCATTATTCAATAACGTTTCATCGGCTAGCCTCGATCAAAGCAAACCCATGAACAAAGGTGTTACAGCTATGATTATTCCTTAGTATTGCATTTCAGAAACTACATTACCAACTGTTCCTTCCTACCTTCTATTAAGACAATAAGTATGATTTGAGGAAGATTTAGTAGCTTCTTCTAGCAGGTCAAGTGACCACGTAGAAGCTCTTTCGTGGATTCGTATCTTTTATTAACAGTAGGGTGTGACTGGAAAAAATTGAGTACTATTTCTAACAGGTCGTGCAGCTAAAGAGATTCTTTCCTCGTTGGGTCATTCTCTCCTGCAGTAATATGAGGTCAGGTGGATCAACAAACTGTACCATTACACACACACACACTTTGATTATTCACCTCAGGAAGAAATTGCTATTTATAACAATAAATCTCATTGAGGTCGATTTCGCCTTTCACCCTCCTTTCGACAATCAATAAGTGATCAAAGTATCGGTGAAGTATCGCAGTTGCCTACACCCCCCATCCATTTGCGGCAGAGTGCCAAACTGGAACAATCGATGAAACACGAATGAAATCGAGTTGAATAAACAGTGGAGCAACAGATTTACAGAAATCTTAGTTGTTGTTTAGCCCCCGGTCAACACTGAACAAGCAAAATATAAAATGTGTTCAAGTCAGCGCCTACACAACAGAGTGGGATTCAACCAGCACAGTTGTCTAGGACCTGGAGGGCCATGGATGCTAAAATAGATTAAAATATATATTAAGAAAAAATGTCTCAAGGCTATTTAAAATCCTTTCCGTGTCAAGGCTTGATCGATCGCCTGAGGGTTTTTTAAATGAAATTTCTCTCGGATGCCCTGGTTCCAGCCATAACTATCCCCGCCTCTCTTGTCCTAGATTGCAATACAACCAGTGGCATAGCTTATAGGAGAACAAGGGGAGAGACAGCTACCCCACCTCCGAGCAGATTTTTCAAAATTGGCTCCTTTTTGCAAAATGTTTAGGGGAGTTATAAATTGTTGTGTCACAGCGCTTCTTTTTTACGTGCTTACTCCCCCTAACTTTAGAACCTGATTACGCCCCTGAATAAAACACTGCATTATCCAGTGAATTTATATCTCTTTTAGCCTGTGTTTTGAGAGATAACTGGTTGTCATTTCTAGCTATTCTGTCGACTGCGTAAAGGTTAACTTGTTCTTCAGCTCTCTGTCAATTCTGATTCAGTAGATTTATGACCAGAGGCGTTATAGATGTGGCCTTCTCGTCTTTTATTCAAGCGTAGTGTATCTTGAAAACTTACATATTATACATGTCATTTTCCCTTTCAAAAACGGTAGCTATAAATTCTTTTCTACTCTAGGCACAAGGCCCGAAATTTTTGGGGAGGTGTCAGTCGATTAGATCGACTTCAGTACGCAACTGGTACTTAATTTATCGACCTCGAAAGGATGAAAGGTAAAGTTGACCTCGGCAGAATTTGAATTCAGAACGTAAAGACAGACAAAATACTGCTAAGAATTTCGCCCGGCGTGCTAATGTTTCTGCCAGCGGAGCAAAGTACGAGCAACTTTCTTCCGAGGTCACACTGCTAAAACAATAATTTAACATCGTATTTATTACTGAGTACACAATATACTAAGAGTATTAAGATTAATGACTAAATACATTATATATTAGTTGTATGCAAAACATAAAAATTAAGTAAAGAGAAAGAGAGAGAAGCACTGAAAGAAGGAAAGAGGAATTTTATTTTTTCTGACTAAATTGCTGAGAAAAATCAATCCCATCAGCATCTACCTTGATTGCTAAGACATACTTTGGAAGACAAAAAAAGAGTTACAAACAGTTTTAACGCATACACAATGCCGGAAGTTATGAAGTTGCATATCTTTCTATATTGGTTTCAAATTCTGGAACACGGCCAGCAATTTCTGGGAAAGGTTAAGTCAACCCCAGTACTCAGCCGGTTCTTATTTTATCTGCCTCGAAAAGATACAAAGGCAGAATAGACCACAGGGGAATTTGAACTCAGAACATGAAGACGGACAAAATTCCGTTAGGCATTTTACGCGGCGTGCTAACGATTCTTCTAGCTCGCCGTCTTACATGAAGAGTTTAGCATCAGGAGGTTGGCTACTTATCTATTCAAACCAATGTTATTTTTATGGAAGATTGTTTTAACCATTAGATACATATATTCAACAAAAAACAACGCCAAAAGCGAGCATCGTGAGTGTGTCCATTCACAGAATGAATAGAAAAAGTGAACATAAAAGAAACTGTATAGGCAAGATGAATTGATAGCTGGATCATGCATTACAGTTTCGCATTTTTTTTAAAACCCTGCAGATGTGTGTATGGGTTATTGTACGAAAGAATGAGAGCAGAGTTTTTTTTTTCTTTTTAATCTATACACGAATTAGTAGCAGTATGTGGACTAAGTGAAGATTAATTAAAAGTAAAGAATTTTAGGGTTTGCAGAGCATCAGGTAGTCAGGGAAATAAATTGTTCGGCCAATAAGAATCAATAGTGAATTTATATCTATTTCGTCTTTGAATGTTGACTTGGGTAAGCTAAGGAGATTGTATCTAAATATACGAATACATTTATTTCCACAAGGAATAATAGTCTTCTCTTGAAAGAGATGAAAATCATACTTTGTTATTAGATTGTAAGGAGCATCGGGGTATCTTAGTGAATGTTATTTGTGATTAGGAAATAGCTATGAGACCACACGCACGCACACAGGCACATCACCATGTTGCCGCGAATAAAAAAAAATGTTATTTATTCAGGTAACTTGATCTATTGACTATTGAAAATATAATTTCCTTCATTGTTTGCTTTTCTAGTCCCTCTCTATTTTTCCCCGGCTAAAATAGCAGCGTTAAAACATTGTCAGATTACAAGGTTTCTTTTTTTCAATTGTCACAGCTAGACCTTCAGCATGTTTCATAATATATGAAAAAAGGTTGTATTATCAGAAGGGACGCAAAAACTTTCCGTGGTGTGGTTTACACTCGCAAAAAAGGTGGGGGAAAAAACCCCGGAAAAAAAGATATTTTATATGACACATTCTACCAGTATCCCAAGTTTGAAAGTGTTTCGTTTAGAAAACAAGTGGTGCCCGTCAAATCAGAAAGATCCAAAAACTCACCTTGTACTTAAGTATTTCCTTCCCCGGATCTGTGGTCACCCCATACGCACATCGAGAATAGTGTTGGCCAATTTTGGGAAGCATGAAAGTTTTGAAGGACGAAGTATCCTGGTAGTTAAAAACATATATGTAAGTTTATTCGGTAATTTTTTTTACCACCAATTTACCGTTTATTCCATACTTCGCCAATCCTGAGCATTTAATAATGTTTCTGAAAGTCTTAATTGCTGCACTGTTTCATCATTATTATTAACAGTATTTTGTCTGCTGCTACGTTCTGAGTTCAAATTCCGCTAAGGACAACTTTGCCTTTCATCCTTTCGGGGGTCGATAAATTAAGTGCCAGTGAAACACTGGGGGTCGATGTAATCGACTAGTCCCCTCCCCCAAAATTTCAAGGCATTGTGCCTTCAGTGGAAAGGATTATAACCTACGCCCTAGCAAAGGCGGAGGTATTGTTTTCAGCCGTGTTTGTTTGTTTGTCCATGGACAAGATATCTCAAGAACCGCTGAATGGATTCAGATGAAACTTTCAGGGATGTTTGGCCTTGTGACTGGCACGAACTGATTAGATTTTGGGATCAATACGGTTCTGGACAAGGATTCTGGATTATTTTTCCTGTTTTTTTTTTTTACTTAATTTTTGAGAGTAGTCGGGTTTACTTTTAGTATACTCGTTTGTAAAAGCAATCAAGTTTATTTCAGACATTCTCATTTTAAAAATAATCTCTAGCTAATCTTTGAGAGAGTTGTTGGTGTTGCGCTCTCTGAGTGCTCTTGTTATTATTATTACAAAGGGTTACAAAGTGTTTTTTCTAACTTTCAGACAAAACCCTTTGTAACTGTCGTCCTGTTTTTTGTCCTTACATGTTTTTGATTTATATTAGCCCTTGTGGCCAATAAAACAGAATTAATTATTATTATTATTATTATTGTTATTATTATTATTATTATTATTATTATTATTATTATTATATAAACATGTCCTCAAATGGTAGAAATATTCAATTGCAAAAGGTGACCAAAGTCTTAGAAAACATGGTAGATAATGTTTAAGTTTCTATCAAAACATTATCGATATTATTCTGCTACAGTATATTAGTAAAGTTACGATGGTTATTTGAATAAAATTCTAGAACCACCTTACTATAAACCTTCTCATTATTTCTCGTTCGCTTCCATCGTCTGTTATTCATATTTGTAAAGTTTCAGTGGAGCAGACGATAATTTATTGCGCTAAAGCGCATGCGTGAAGTGGGGGTGGAGTAATATGAAAATAAACACAAAAAAACTCCACTTTACGCTGTCTGACAACCTCCTTTAATCAATATCCCTACTAACACTACTACTACCGCCACCTCCAATATCCCTACCGATCTCCCACACCATCTTGATTAACCCATGTCCCTACTCATGCCACCACCACCACCAAAGATAGATAAACCGAATAGGAATCAAAATTTTGATTTATATTCATTAGTAAAAATTTTCAAAGTTGTCATTAAAGATTTTGATTTCTGTTTATCTATCTATCTATCTGTCTACTTTTCTTCCTGTTGTTGAGAGGCCTAGAGTCGAAACCTTACAGCTTTAGTATCTAGAAACAGACCACACATAGCTCTGGTGACCTGTTCGTAAAATCAAGCAATCAGAAATGTTACCCATATTAGAGAATGTTCTAGCGCGTTTAGCGATTCCCGTGTAAAATGGGATTATATAAGCAACAACGCGAAAGCACAGAGGATACTTGGTCGCTAAAAATTTACCGTATTTTTCCCGCCTCTCATCCGAAGCATTTTTTTTCCTGTTATCTAATCTAATTTCGGAACTACTCTCTGCTCTTAATATAATGTACTTCTTGGAAGCATCTATATAATTATGTAAATATTGCAATATACTCCAGTAAAAATAAACGTTATTCAACAACATTTGCAGTCGGTTTTAATATAGGGCAACACGCAGCCTAAACATCGTCCCAATATATTGACACTCGTATAACCTTTTACGCTATCGATGAATATATGTCAACTCTTACAATATAATAAGCTTTTAAACCTAATGCAAAAATAAAAAAAATGTAAATCATGCAAACAATTCTGCCAGCTCACCAACCACAATAACAACAAGGCCAGCAACTTTAGAGAGAGGAGTTTGTCAATTACATCGACCCCAGGGATCTATTTTAAAACGGGGGCGCCAGTATTTTCTTAACGAAACACTAACGAAACACTTTGAAACTTGGGACACTGGTAGAATGTGTCATATAAAACATCTTTTACTCTTAGTCTTCTTAACAAAAAAAAGGAATTCGCAAGTTATTCCATGTTAAAGTTGTCGTATTTCTGTAATTTCAACCAATCACTGACGTCTATTCAGCTGAATAGAGTTACTGCTGGGCGGTCATAAAAATGTTATTCCCTGTGACATATTTCATCCGGTTTAATCGTAATTTATACGCATATATTGTTTATATAATAAATTACGCTGTGCGTATCTATGTGTGTAACAATTTTAGAGTTCGGATTCTAGAGTTAGGGTTACGGTTACGGTTACGGTTAACAGTCTAGTTAGGGTTAGGGGATTAATACGATATACACCGTTACGGCGCTAACTGTTTTCAACTGAATAGACGTCAGCGATTAGTAGAAATTATCGAAATAAGACAATTTTTTACATGAAATGAATTCGAATACAAAAATATTTTTCTGTTCTATAACACAAAATAGATAAGTATACGAAGTTTGAAAGTCTTTCCGTACCAAAAATACTACATAAAACATAAATGAAAACTGGCGCCCCCGTTTTAAAATAGATCCGACCCCAGTACTAAATTAATACTTTTATCGACTCTTAGAAAGGATGAAAGACATTGTCAACCGGAGGAGTGTTTCTGCTCAGAATGTAAAGAGTAGGAACATGCAACTAAGCATTTTCTTTCAATGCTATAACGATTTTGCTAGCTCACCTCCTTTGCGATGATAATAATAATGTTTACTAAAAATTTTTACTTCATAAATAATAAAAAGAAATGCAAAAAAAAAAAAAAAAATCCACAGAAATATCTGAGACGAGCAAGTGTCGCTTTACACGATATTCAGTGCAGTAGAGAGAAACCAGTTCAGTCTTAGATATGGCTTCATTGATTTATTGTACTGCGATTTTGTTTTAATATGAATGACAGCTGAAGAACTACTGACAATTCTATAGACTAACAAGTGGTTGGGTCATGGCTACATTTAAATTTCATATCACTTAACTATATTTTAGTTGTAAGTATCAATAAATATCAGCGTATGTAAATATTCAAACTGCAATTTCTCAAACAATCCTATATAGAAGTAGAACTTAAATATCATTTGCTGTGTTTGAAGAAACACCCATTCGTATGTCAACGATGTTTTCAGATAAGCAAACCAAACCTTCCTATCTTTATTTTCTTTTTATATTTTCATTGGCAATTTATTCATCTTTGTCTTTGATTTTGGCGAACTTTATTGAATTTTTTTCATACATTTGGATATTTGGTTAGAGATTTTTCATAAATACGCGTGTGTGTGCAAAAGATATACAAAAATCCCTCGACTATCGCGGGTGTAACGTTCCAAATCCTCCCGGGATAGGTGAAAATCCGCAAAGTAGAAACTATACTGTATTTTTAAAAACCCTAACCCTAACCCTAACCCTAACAGGCCGATTAGATGTAAACAAAACCCATGTGCTTTCAGTTGACGCTTTCTCACAGCAAATCGAAAGATAGCCAAACTATTTTTACAATTTTTTTTTTTTTTTAATAGTTTCAGCATAGAGCTGCAGCCATGCTGATGCACCGCCGTGTTGCTACACTGTTATTACAGGGAGCCTCTTACAATATGTGGCACTTGGTGAAGAATGGAGTTTGATTTAGCAACCCTCATTTGCACCTCCTGCCGCGAGGTAGGTTCATC
>NC_068983.1:59524896-59527178 GCF_001194135.2 Octopus bimaculoides | reverse complement strand
CTCTGGTTCTGAATGTTCTCAGGATCCATCCAGCCAATCGTCTGCACTTTGTTGCCATCCTGGTAATGTGCACTTGGAAAGAGGTATCATCACTCATGTCGATACCCAGGTCTCTCACTGATTTAGGCTCTGGGATTGAAATTCCCTGCGGACCAGTGTACTCTGTAAGTTTCATATTCAGTTTTGGACGTTGGTAGCGCAGGGCTTGGAATTTTTCAGCATTAAACTGCATATTATTATCCTCAGCCCATCTGTAAACTGAGTCCAACTCCTGCTGCAAGTGTGCAACATCACTGGAGTTCTGTATTTTCTGTGAGACTTTCGTATCGTCTGCGTAGCTTGCAAGAGTGGCTATTTGTATCTATTTATTTTATTATTTTGATATATTTACGCTTTTATAAACTCTCCTCACACTCTTAGGAGTACCCGTATCTTCTCTTTTTAGTGTCTCCCGAGTTTCATTTTCCATACAGTACGTGCGATTCTTTGTTTACTCATCTACGGTACACTACGTATTTCTTTTGATATATTTTAATGTGTTATACAGTACAGTATTGTTTTTTTTATTGGCGAAAAGTGTTGGAGGGAAAGAGGGAAACGACGTCGTAAAAGCGAAAGATATACAGAGAGCGCGATTTCTTTTGAAAGGCTTAGAGTTAGGGTTAGGGTTAGGGTTTGGGAATTCCGTCCCTAACCGTAACCGTAACCCTAAACACTAACCCTAACCCTAAAACTAACCCTAAAACCCTAACTCTAACACCCTAGTGAAGATCGTGCGGGTGTTACGGAAAAGCCGATCTTTGGTAAAGATCGCCGAAGACACTTTTTACGGAAAAAGCCGATATTTCGGACTGGTATCGAAAGATCGCCTTTTTATTTATTAATTTTAAGGCGTTAAAGTGTTTATTTTACCCCAGAAATGATTAAAATCTACAAAAATATAAATACCTATCGGCCGCATAAAACCGCGATATCGCGATATATTGAGGAATCCGCGATATAAATTTACATACAATAGGCGCATTTATTGTTTTAAGGGAGTTTTATTCTCAATAATACTAGGTACTGAACCAGTAGTCCCTTGGATGTAACCATCCCCTTATGAGGTTAACATATCCTCTAATGATATCTATCCATCTATCTATCTATCTATATATTAAAATTATAATTAAGGATATCTAAGAGATACCATCATGCTGGAAATAGCAGTTGAAACTTGACTCTAAAACCACATTAAATGTTCATACGGCACCAAGAGAGAAGACAAAGAGACAAAATAAGCTATCAATAATTTTTTTGCTAGTTTATTTTGTCTCTTTGTCTTCTCTCCTGGTGCCGTATGAACATTTAATGTGGTTTTAGAGTTAAGTTTCAACAGCTATTTCCAGCATGGTGGTATCTCTTAGATACCTTTAATTATAATTTTAATAATAATTATTACTTTGAGGTTTTTATTCCCAAGCTGGCCACCCGATAAGATTGGTGTTTTAAATAACGATCTTATCCTTATTTATATAAATTTATCTATCTATCTATCTATCTATCTATCTATTTATCTATCTATCTATCTATCTATCTATCTATCTATCTATCTATCTACATACATACATACACACATACATACATACATATTCCCGTGTCTACACACGCATGTACGTAATACTGAAAAACCTTTTCGCTGGTTTCGGTCGCAAAAATTAATGTAAGTGGTGAAATTTTTATTAATTTTCTCTCTCTTATTTTCATGTTTTTCATAATGTACCTGACAACCAGATTCATCGATGTAAATATATGGAGATGTTCTTTTGCACTTAGAATGGCATTTTCATCCTTTAAAATATAAACAAAAAAATGAATGCAACAACATTTCAAACTCTACAGAAACTTTCTTTTGGTGCTTCTTACCCTTTATCTTAAAATAATGCTTTCTCAAATATTTTGTATTCAAATGAATTACCAGGCACGGATCTTGTTCAAAACGGGGGCACCAGTATTTTCTTAACGAAACACTAACGAAACACTTTGAAACTTGGGACACTGGTAGAATGTGTCATATAAAATATCTTTTACTCTTAGTCTTCTTAACAAAAAAAAAAAGGAATTCGCAAGTTATTCCATGTTAAAGTTGTCGTATTTCTGTAATTTCAACCAATCACTGACGTCTATTCAGCTGAATAGAGTTACTGCTGGGCGGTCATAAAAATGTTATTCCCTGTGACATATTTCATCCGGTTTAATCGTAATTTATTCGCATATGTTGTTTATATAATAAATTACGCTGT
>NC_068983.1:59517586-59524112 GCF_001194135.2 Octopus bimaculoides | reverse complement strand
ATATATATATATATATATATATATATATATATATATTGTTGAAATTTACAGAAAAGCAAAAGATAAAGACAGGTGTATGAACAACAAGCAGGTGTATTAGTTTGATGCTCAGGAAAGTGAGAAAGTCTTTTATGTTTCGAGCCTAGGCTCTTCAACAGAAAGGAATTAGAGAAAATAAACAGAGAGCAAAAAAACGTGGGGATTTAGCGATCAACCATAGCGATTGGTTATATATGTATATATATATCCTAGCTGAATAGTCCGTCATTGCCAGGCAACTTTTAGAATAGAATGTCTTAGATAAAGTTTTGTTTATTCTATGTCAGAGCATGCCTTCCTCAACAGATAGGCCTCTTGATCAGGACAGATTTGTGCAATTTTGCTCGAAAAACTTTGTTGAGGATTTTTTTTCCTTTTTAAATTATTTACATATCTGTTCGACTGTTTCACATGACGCTATTCATTAAAGCTTATGAAAACATCAGAAATTCTTAAAACTTTGGTCGTCGTAATGCTTTGCTTTCTTTTGTTTAATAAAAATTCCTCTTCCTAACGATTTTGCTTTCATTTTGTGATAAACTTCTCTCATGCAGAAAATACCAGCTTCTAAATCCTGTTTTTATTTTTTTTTAGCAAAATTTTTCATAGAATGAAACAACTACGTAATTCCTTGTTCGTTTTTTTCTTCTCTATAAAATATTGATAGTTCTTCCAAAAATCTAAATTTTTCTTTTATATACATTTCATGAGTTGGGTGTAATAGTAAAAATTTACTGAATTTGGAAGTCAAAAATGGAAAAATTGATAAAATAATACAAAATTTTAGACAAAAATTGAAATTACACCTGTGAGAGACAGGTGTAATTGCAGAAATTTACCAAATTTTTGAAAATGGTGAAACTGAAAATTTACAGAGGAGAAGAATGGGTGGCTGGAATTCTCCAACTTTTTTTTAGTGATTGTTAATGCTTAGGGTATATATGTCTTAGGAAGTTAGTTTTTGGTGTATTAGATAATTTTCTATTTGATTCTGTAGGAATACCAAATTGATGGTTGTTAAAAAAAATGATGGGCAATCTTTGGTGTTAAATACATAAATCTGTAGGATTGATAATGAAACCAAAATGATATGTGGAAAAACAAAAATTCCTGCAGTTATATGTACCTGAAATGCTTCTAAGACTTCAGTGTAGATAAAATGTTTGAAAGAACGTTAAGACTGGAAAATTACAGAAAGGAAATGGATGGGTGGGGAGCAAAACTTGTTCTCACCCAACATATTTTCTTTTTTCTTTTTGCAGAATGCTTAAAATGTACAGACACAAAGAAATTAGCACACTAGATATCTGATTCCATAGGAATGTCCCATCAATTATACAATAAGTATTCAGATTGAAAAATTTCATAAGACACATCTGTTAGAAATGCTAAACACTGTCTTTACCACAGATATTTTGATATATAGAATTCTTTAGCCAATTTTTTAGAAGACAAACTAAAAGGTACATAAATACTTTTCTTCAAATTCTCAAATATTTCACTAAAAACTAAAAGTCTGTCCATTAACATTTCTATAGAATTTTTTAGAAAAATATAAATAGCTTAAAGAATAAAATTTTTGCTTGATTCTAATCTCTTTTACCTTAAATTTACATTAACAATCATCCACTTTAACATTTTACAATTCTTGGATTACTTAGAAAAAGTTATACTCATGCCTTTAGCTCGTTAACAAATTGTTTTTCTTTTTTTCTTGATAAGAAATATTAAGTACAAATTTTCAAATTCTTGATTATATTCAATTCCTTGTATCATTTAAATTACCATTGCGTATTAGACATGCATGTACATGTGTGTGTGTGTGTGTGTGTGTGTGTGTGTGTGTGTGTGCATGTGTGTGTGGTATTCTTTTTGTTTTACAATCACTAAGCAAAAGTGAAAAATTATTGTAAGCACATTGGCTTTAAAAAATGAAACTAGAGAAAAAATTTTCCACATCATAATCATCATGTTTTTTAACATGAAATTAAGAAAAATAAAAACTGAGTGATGAGTATTAATAATTTGAAAAGCTGTTTTTTTACATTTTTTTGTGCTAAAAGACCCATTGGAATCTGAAGAAATTCTTGGAGAAAAAATGGGTAGGAGGTACCTAGTTAGTATGTCTACATGGAAACTGCAGAATATCAATATTTTCACTTGTTTTCTGATTGTAAAATGAAAGATTACTATGTATGTGTGTGGTGTGTGCATGTCAAATGGGCTTTTGATATTTTTTGCAGTATGTGATTTTAATGCTTATCACAGTTTAAACAAAGCTCTACTTCTGTGGAAATAGTAATATACTTTCCCCAAGAATATTGCCAGAGGAAAGAGGTGAAAGAAAATGTCTGCAATTTAAAATAATTGCAGGAGGAATCTTCAGTTGTGGAATATCCGAACAAGAAAGAGAATGTTATGAAAATATTTTGTTTATTGATGTGATACAACAAATTTATAGATTTTTTTCTTCCTTCTGAATTATTTTGTTGTGGTTATTAAGTTTAGAATGTAGGTCAAGTTTCTTACCTGTGTTTTATATTTTGAAAGTGAATATATTTGAAAGATAGAACAGAATAAGTTTCAACTTACCTAGAAAAAGAGAAAGAAAGAAACAACAGTTAATAATGAGAAAGATTATTAAAATGATTGAATTTAAAATGTTAAATACAGGTATTCTACCCATTTTCCAGCATCCTTAGTTTCAATCTCATGCTGGATTAAAAAAGGCCATATAATAACGTTTTTGTATTTGGTTTGCAAGATTCTTGCAGTGAAATTGTTTGCTGAAATCATTATACCAATAATAAACACACCAGTTTATTTAATTTCATTTATTCTTTGCCAATTAGTTAACTGATTAACTGACGGAGTAATCATTCAGTCAATTAACTGGTTAGGTTTGTCAGTTCTCTTGTCACCATTTGTGACCTCATCCATGATTTGCCCTTGCTATTCCAGGTGTCTGTCCACTCTGGGACCATTGATTGATGACCAAATGGTTAATCAAGTAATCAATTAGTTAAGTGGTTGACCAATTGATAAAACAAGTGAAAGAGAAACAATGCATTTGTTTTAAGATATAAAACATATAATAATAATTCTCAGAACATTCTTAGAAGACAGCTGCCATGCTATGACTACTAAACCTTCATGACATACCTTTTTTTTTTTCATTAATTAAAAGTTGGAAACATTCAACCCTTCAACTCTAATCATAAGAAGTTGGAAATATTTGAAGTACACTTTAATGTCACCTGTTAACTTCCTAACCACTGGAACCTCTCTTGGAATTTAACTGTGAATGGAATATATTTACCTTTTTCCTTTTTCTAATTGGTATACTATATTCTCTGCAATGAAGGTAAGTTATTAACTCCCTCTTCAGACTAAGGGTTCTTAGGGGGTTAGTAGATGGTGTTAGATTTAGTTTTAAACATTTGAATCTTCCATATTATTTTAGCAAGTATAGGGAGTGTTTCTACCTTCACAATATGTTACTAGTGAATAAACAAAGTGTGCTGTGAAGGCTTGGTAGTGAAAGTTATGAAGAATATTTAAGAGAAATTTGTCTTAACATCATTATGGATTAAAAGAGATACTGGATCATCACTTGCCAGAAAATTGGTAATATACCTATATACAAATTTATTGAACAAAAGGCATTTTCATAATGATGTAATTCAATGTAACAAAAACCTTATAACAGTTGAATATCAGAGATGTATATTAATTTATTGTTCTATAAAATTTCATTGTTCTTAAAATATACTTATTTTTAAACATTGTATTAGAAACCCTCATATAGTGCTCAAAAATTGGTTCAGTTTAGAGTTTATGTGTGATTGAACATTGTTGTCATTTTGTGAGACAGTTTTGCCAACGTAATCAAATAAGCATATTTTGGTATGATTAATGTACATGATGGGAATGTCATGCCAGTGCTACTAGCCAGGCTCAAGAGATTCAGCAAATATTTCAGTTATAAGAAACCGTCCAATATATTACTAGAAGATTAATGTAGAAATATTCTTGAAAATATACACATTACATTAAAAACATACACATGTATGTATTTGTGTGTATGTGTGCATATATATATAATATGTATGTATGCATGAATGATATATATATATATATATATATATATATATATATATATATATATATATATGTATTTGTAGCTATAGATGGATACACATACAAATACATGATTCTGCCACTCTCACTTTGCTTGGTGGTACTTGTAGCTGTTCTTAATGGTTCAAAACATAAAATTGGATAAAATAAAATAAGCACTAGACCATAAGTATGTTTATAGAAATTTGTCTGAATTGAGTAAATTGATGGTATAAATGTAAAGAAGAAACTTCTATCATTGGAAAATTCTAGTGCATACAAAATTGGTAGGATATATTTAGTTTAGTGACTCCACTTACAACACAGTATCTAGTGTAGTTCTTGAACATACAGTTGTCATCATTGTTTAATGTTCATTTTTCCATGCTTGCATGAGTCAGATAGAGCTCGTTAAGGCAGATTTGGAAATTAAAATGATGCTGTTCGCCTTCTGTAACAATGTCACTATCAATTATGCATTTATATATTGATGACTAATTTGAATTCTTGTATTGCAGATCTCAGCCTTATTTCAGTTTTGAAACAGAATTCCAGTGTCTCATTTTCAATGTCAGCATACTAAGATAATGACCCCCATGAAAACTATAGCTGTTTAACCCTTTAGCATATAAACTGGCTGTATCAGGCCCAAATATTCTACATACTTTATGTTCATACAGGGCAGATCTGGTCTCTCACACATACTCTACAATGTCATTTTAAAACTAAACAATCACATCATTGAAATCTGAAAACTACAAGATAAAGTATGATTAATTTAAAGCAATATGAATAAATAAGCATTACATTTGGTAAAGTAATCTGAATGCTAAAGGTTTAAAAGCATAAGTGGATAATTTAACAGATTTTCGTCATAGAAATCATGTTTGTGCAGGTGACACGTAAAAGCACTTACTACACTCTCTGAGTGGTTGGCGTTAGGAAGGGCATCCAGCTGTAGAAACTCTGCCAAATTTAGATTGGAGCCTGGTGTTGCCATCCGGTTTCACCAGTCCTCAGTCAAATCGTCCAACCCATGCTAGCATGGAAAGCGGACGTTAAACGATGATGATGATGATGATGATGAAATCAATGTTCTTGAGTTTCTGTTGTTGTCTCCCTGTCTTGACATAGTGAGGGCATGTCAGATACACCAGCAAATATGGCAATTAAAATAGTATGTTTTAAGAGAAAAATGGTAACAAAAAGGGATAAAATAATGTTTGGAATAAACTTAATAGGTTATCCCAAGATCAAATTATGATGGAAAGTTTAGATTTCAATATGAATATTTTCAAAACATCTTTGTATCAAAGAAGTAAGGGTAAGGTAGTCTATGGCAGATTGGCATCAAGAGAGTTAATTAGAAAAAGCAAAAAATATATAATTTCATATTTTAGAAGTGATCATGTCAAAAATAATAAAAATAAGACAAAGTTTCTTCCAAATATTTCTTATTTTCTGTTTAGGAATTTGTCAATTTAACAAATAAAAGCAAACGAAAGTGAATTTGTGTTAAACATTTGTATATTGTTACGTATTTTTTTGAATCTATGTTCTTGATTATTGTGATAAGATATCTGAAACATATTTAAAAGTTTTGGAACAGCTGTTGTAACAATTTTCAAAGATAATTTGAAATTAGATTTCTTTGAATGGTAAGTTGTTTTTTTTTAACCCATTCCATACCATGATATATATTTTTTAAAGAATCTGTTGAGAGCTGAGCATTGTTGTGAGTGTATAAATATATACATATATATATACGTACACATATATATGTGTATGTGTGTATATATAAATATATGATGATTAAGATGATGATGGTGATGATATATATATATATACGTAATCATTTTAACATTTACTTTTCATGTTTGTATTGGTTACATGGGATTTGTTGGGATTTTCTATGTCCAGATGCCCTTTCTGTCACCAACATGACAGTGACTTAGGTAGATAGCTGTATGACATTACAGTTATCATGCATGCAGTGTCAAAACAAGGAAATACAGTCATAAACACACACACATACAATCATATGCACATGTAGACAATCACTTACACACACATGTGACAGGATTCTTTCACTTCCTATATAACAACTCGACTAACAAGATTTTGATCAACCTGGGGCTAGTGTAGAAAATACTTGTTTAAGGTAGCACACAATGGTACAGAACCATACAGTTTGGAAGCAAATTTCTAGACCCCATAACCATACCTGTTTATTATATATATATATATATATATATATATATATAAGACTTTTACAATTCCAAAGTGTTAAACTAATACATCTGTTTGTTGTCTCCACCACATGTCTTCGTGTTTTGTTTTTTTTGTGAAATCTCCCTATATATATATA
>NC_068983.1:59515817-59517293 GCF_001194135.2 Octopus bimaculoides | reverse complement strand
ATATATATATATATATATATATATATATAATATATATGAATGTATAAAACCTTCTCTAGTTAACATCCTATTAAATTTACCTATTAGGTGAAATTCGTTAACTATGAAATGTAAACTTATAAAAGTTATAATTGGTCTGTGAAATAGCACCTGGCTTATAACATAATTAAATGTTGCAGAATGTTAAAGAAATGAGGCTATGAATGGTTGTTGTTTAATTTGAGGTTAGCCCTGGTTGAGCAAACGTATATCAAAGGCATTCCAACCCTGTGACCATCATGTCTTAATGTTATCCAGGAGTACAACAATCACTGTGTCCTAAGATAGTGAGATCTGTTTTAAGGAAATGTGGCTGCTATTTCTAATTGTCAAGTGGCCATATAATGTGACATTCTCTTGTTTGTTTAACCTTTTTGATTCCAACCAGTTTGAGACTGCCTCTGTTCCTATGATGTAAACTTACTGTTTTAACGTGATGTAAATTAAGACCTTCTTTCAAAATTCCATGCTATTCTTCATTATTTTGAAAATTAATTGAAACTAAAGCTGTTTATTTCAGCAGAAATATGGTAACAAAAGGGTTAACACTTATGAATTTTATAAAGCAACACATTTATTTCTCTTTCGTCTATTTACACACTTTGCTGTTTCACATACAAGGATATAATTTTATTTTTGAAATCAATTCTTGCTTATTATCAAGGTTAAATATTAAAATTGTATGTATTTTGTGTAATTTTGTCTTATCTCTACATTTTAATAATCTTTCAAAGAAAAACTAGTTTCTCGTTATATTTGTGCAGCAATGCTGCAAGCTCAGATCAAACTGTAAGAAACAGCTGTATTGAAATGTTAAAATTGTTTAATAATATATAAAGTCCTTGATGTATTACTTACATAGCACATGACTGCTTTATGCACATGTCTGTAGTACCAAAGTTATTTTACATATTTAAGTAAACTGATACATCTCATCTGTTTGTATTTCACTTCTTTCCTTTCCATCCATCCATACATTGCTTGCAGTTAAGTTGGCATTCCGACCATGTTGGTTTGGGTTCAGTCCACTGCAAGTCACCTTGGGAAAATACCTTATACTTTATCCTAGGCTTACCAAAGCCTTGAGAGTGGATTTGGTAGACAAAATTTTAAAGAAGTTCATTGCATCACCATCATCATCATCAACATCATCATCATTTAGCCTTCTAGTATTTAAACTGGCCATACCCAACTCAAGTATTCCACCTGTTTTACATTCAAACTGACAAAATTTGGCCTATTACACCTATCCTACAATGTCATTCTAATTACATTGAAATCTTAAAATTATGAGATAATACTTGATTAATTCAAAACAATGTGAACTGAACCCAGAACCATGTGGTTATGGAACAGACTTCTTACCACACAGACTTCTTAAAATATATGAAGCTAAATACATACATACATACATACATACATACATACATACACACA
>NC_068983.1:59508352-59515807 GCF_001194135.2 Octopus bimaculoides | reverse complement strand
ATTTATTTGCATTCATTTCAATCCAATGACTATTTAATATCATATTTTATAACATATGGTATTATATTGGAAACACAACATAGATGAGGCTGAAGAATTTAAGCTCTGATTCATTTGCTTTCTAAACTCTATCTTTCTAATAATAGTTTTATCTTAGTAAAAGTTGATTAAATTTTATCCCTTGTTGATGTTGTTGTTGTTATTACAATGAAAGATATCGAAATTGTTTGTACATATGTGCAGGCATGGCAGAGTAGTTGAAAAGCTGACTTTGCAACGATGTGATTTTGGGTTCAGTCCCACTGCGTTACACTTTGGCTAAGTGTCTTCTACCACTGCCTTGCCAGGCCAATGCCCTGAGTGAATTCAGTTGATGGAAACTGTGTGGAAGACCTGTGCGTCTATCTGTCTTTGTGTGCACCCCTACTCCCACTACCACTTGATAAATGGTGCTAGTTTGTTTATGTCAATAACTTATGTAAAACATGAGACTATGCTCTCAAAATATTAGAAGTTGGTTATGATAGGAAATAGGGACAGAGGATTGGGCATATATATATATATATCCACAGCTATTTTTCATTTTCTTACTCTTGAACTTGTTTCAATCAGTGGGTTGTGACTATGCAATACACCACTATCATTTTCCTATATGACTGTTTACATCAGTTGCTTGTTCTCATTTTTTAAATATAATTTTCATTCCTTTATATTCACATCATAAAATTCAAGTTTCTTAAAAAAAAAAATCAGTGACAATACAAGTTGCTATCAAATACATAATTGTCATGAGCCTAAAAATAATATCCCATTTTCCTCTATTATTCAACCTTAACTATTTTATTATCATGTTTCTGTTGAAATGTACTTTCATTTAATTTGGAAAATAATGAAGAATTTTGAACCTTGTCATTATTAAAACTGGAGTTTGGAACATAAATTGATATAAATTTTGAAGGAAGCTTTTAAACAAGGAAGTTGTATCATACAAGTAGGGGAGGTCACAGACAGATTGGCATCAAGAGTTAAACATTCACTCTTAAATTTATCATGCTGCAATCAGTGATGACACCTCAGTGTAACTGTCCTGTAATCTTTTTTTTTTTTTTGACATTAAATAGATGTTATTATTTATTCAACTCTAAAGTGTGGTAGATGTCAGAATCGATACTGTGCACCTACATTAATTAACTCATGAATTAGAGATAATTAAATTTTTACTGTTGCTAGTTATTTCACAACTTCGTTAATTCTGCATGAAAACTATACATGTCTAATTTTTGCTTTGAAATATTTTCAGAATTATATATTCTAGAGCAGTGTTTTGCAACCTTCTTCCACTCCCCTCACCCAACATTTGGAAACTTATTACCAACTTTAGCTTATGTAATTAAAGATGGTGGCTGTAATTTCAAAAAAAAAAAAATCTATTGCTAACTGTAAAGTACCCCTTGTGAACCACTACTCTGCAGACAACATGTTGCCAAGACAATTTTTACCATCATCTTCATTGTATTAATGTTCATATTTTTATGCTTGTATGGTTCAGGTTAAATTGGTTGAGGCAAATATTTTCTCTGATTCGAATCATTTCAGTTACCAACCCCTATCTAATAACAAGCGAGTTAATGTTTTCTCCTAGTCTTTTGAACATGAATAGTGCAATGGCTAGACATGGTTGCATGATAAATTGTAAATGAATGATGTTGCTCATATAATAGTGACATCCATTTGCAGCTAAAACACAATGTCGATACAAACAGACATGAAAATGCACAATCTCAGACAATTGACTGGTTTCTCTTAGTTTCTGTTTACCAAATCCACTCACAAGGCTTTGATCTACTTCAGTAAATGACACTTGCTCAAGGTACCATGTTGTGAGACTGAATACAAAAACCATGTGATTGTAAAACAACATTCTTACCCACATAGCCATGCCTGTGTCTACCAGATTTTTCATACTCCCTGTCTTGAAGTTTTTAGTGAAAATTTATGTTAGAGTAATACTAAACACTCACATTCTTAGACGTAATTTATTTAAAAAAAGAATTATTTTGCTAGGTACGCATAAAGGATATTTAAATAATGCTTATTTTTGAAAATTTATAACTAGATGTATATCTTCTATATTAGTAACCGATCAAACCAGATAATTTGATTATTACTCTTAATATGATATGGTCACTATTTTGACTTAAAAGTTACCAGCCCACCTCTTAACTCATCAGATACTAAGCCTGATATTACTGATATTACTAATGGGAAGATGAAGGAGAGTGTATATGTTGTATGATTATATGTGTTTCTGTGGTCATGCATTTTAACATGTATTTGTGTGCTTACATGTGAGTGTGTGTGTGTGTGTAGTTATACATATGTTGTACACAGATTACCTTAAATGTTTGAAATGCTCAAAACAGCAAAAGCGTTTGCATGAAAACTTTCTGCCATCAAGTTTGTGTTAATCTGCATATTTTTAAAAGATTTTCCATATAATTAATTTTTAATTTAAAATCTTTTTTTTTAAATACACACGCACTGTTTATTTTCTCATCAAGCTTGTTTTTGGTCGTGCAATTGTACATGTGTGTATTTCTGTATATATCTACATTAACAGAGAAGTAATTATTGGAATGCATCTGAGTTAAACAAGCAAACACATAAATATATGCATGTTGTGTCCTTGACAGGAAGAAAGTGGGAATAGAAATAGGTCAGAAAGGATTATGAAGAGCTAAGGATGGAAGAAGCTGTAGCAAAAAGCTGATTAGAAGCACAAGAAAAAAGGTGCTCGAAAGAAAGAATTTAAAGAATGAAGTAGAAAGATTCCAATCAGTTGCAGCATAGAAGTGGAAGTCTAAAATTACATTAGTTAATGACCTTTTAAAAATATTCTTTATCTGAAGATTGAGAATTCAGGTAAAATAAAGCCTGCGAGAAGGAAACAACATCAAAAACATTGAAGACAAAAAGCAGAAAATGGTAAATCTGTGAAAGGAATTTAAGATTGGCATGTGTTATTTTTATATAACAATGTTGGTCTACAATTTGAAGTACTAAATTACAGAAAAGATCTCCTCCAAATGACTAATTGATTAAATGACTCTATGTGTGTGTGTGCATGTGCATGGCTGTGTGGTTAAGAAGCTTATTTCTCAATCATGTGGTCTAGGCTTCAGTCCCACTGCGTGTCATCTTGGGTTTCTTTTAATACAGGCTGAGTAAAGACGTGTGTGTGTGTACCCTTGCTTTGACATCATGATGATTTTAAATGAATGTCACTGTCACACAAGCGGTGTTATTTTCAGTCTTCCAAGCAAAATATGTTGGCCATGGGGAAGTATTATCTTGTAAAAAGGTGAGGGTTGGTAGCAGAAAGTATATCTGCATGTAGAAGATCTGCCTTAATAAATTCCATCTGACTCAGGCTAGCATGGAAAAGTGCATATTAAACGATGATGATGTATATCATTCTATGTTTATACTGAATAAGGGAATGGAAAGCACTGAAGTTATCTTGACTTTCTTGATGTGTAATTTATATACGATGCATGTGATGTTGCTTAGATTATTGAATTGCAGAAGGATAATCCAGTATTTTGATCCTTATTATAATCCCATATCATTTTTTAAGCACTTCCTAAAACAGATGATCTTTTTATATTTCTTAACAAAAATAAAGCATGAATGTATAACTTGTGATTAAAAATATACTATAAGTTGTTGGATGAATGTAATATTTGGAAGATGCTTATGGAACAGCTTTCTTCTAAAGAACTTAATGAAACTTGTGTATTTTCTTCAACTCATTTTGCAGAAGGTAGTCTCCTGGATGCATGGAGATATATCATCATTTTCCAAGCTAAATAATACTTCCCTATCACCAACCATGTTCTCACAAAATACTGGCTGTATAAGTGTCATTCATTTACAACTACCATGTGATACCAAGACAAGGAGACACGCGCACATACATGCACACACACATGCACACACACACACACACACACAAGATGAGATTGTTTCAGTTGACATCTACTGAATAAGGCTTTGGTTAGTCTGGGGCCATAGTAAATGACACTTACCCAAGGTTCATGCTTTAGGATTGAACCTGGAACTATGTACTTGAGAAGCAAATTTCTTAATCCTACAGCCTTACTTGTGATATATATATATATATACATACACACACACACATATAGACATACACACACACATATAGACATACACACTTTAAGTTTGAAAATATGTGAGAATGAATTAAATTGTAGGTATGACATGAATGCAGTGTAATTTTCCTAAAATAGTCTTTCAGAAAAAAGACATTGAATTCGTAAAATAAAGGAAGTTATGAAACCAAAACATAGACAAGAATATTTTTACTAAGTAAAATAGTTTTTTAGGAACCTGTATAGAGAAGCATTTTTGAATGTGAGGTTCAGAGATATTAAGTGTCTTTGACATCAAGTGTAGATGTAATAAATTGTATTCAGATATTAACGGCAACATCCTATCAAATCTGAAGAAAGTCAAGAACTGATGAAGTTGTTCAAATGTTGATTATATTAAAGTATAGCTTTCACTGCGACTAAGTTTCTTTGAAAAAGTTTACAATCAGTTTATGTACCAAGAGCTTGAGCTTTGTCACACTAAGTTAGAAATAGTTGTAGATTCCAGAGATATATGAGAAATATGATATACAGTGTGTACTAAGATAGTTGTTTCTGCCTATCTTATTGATTTATTCTATCTGCACAGACATTTCTGTGTGGTTAAGATCACTTCCCAACTACAAGGTTTCATGTTCAGCCCCACTGTGTGGCATTTTGTTTTCTACTGTAGTCATGGGGTGACCAAGGCCTTTTGAATAGTTTAAAATCAATTATATCAAATTATATTTACATAACATTTATATATTACATAAAAACCAAAACAATAATTAATATATATATCCTGAGTTATATGTATATATATCCTGAGGCCTTTTGAATAATTTTGGTAGACAGGAACTGAAGAAACCTGTCATGTGTTTCCTTGTCTTGACATTGTGTGATAGTTGTAAATGAGTGTCACCATCATAAAAGCGGTGTTGTTCATTTTCAATCTGCAGTAAATACATATCCGGCCAAAGAGAAATATTATCTTAGTTGGAAACAAGTGAAGGTTAGCAATGGGAAAGGCATCTGGCTTTAAAAAATCTGTTTCAATTAATTTGCATCTGATTCATGCAAGCATTGAAAAGTAGATGTTAAAAAGGAAGATGGTGATGTTTAGACTGGATAACAAAGATTGATCAGTAACAATTTTGTCACAATTTATAAAAATGTTATTTTCCATAAAAGGAAGTTGGTGGGGGAAGGGAGGTCAACCAAATACATCAACAATAAGCTATAGAAACTAATGTTAATGCTATGTTTTTGTTTAATTTATTTACCCTTCTACCTCTACTTTTCTGATGATTCTCTATCCTGTGTTTCAATTTGGAAATAATAAAAAAATTCAGACTGATTAGAAAAACAATTGCTGTTTGCAATATAACTACAGAACTTAGACGATTCTCACATAAAATTTGATGGCAGTTTTGGAATTGTATTTGTCTGGCAAATAAGTAGCAGTGGAACTCTGTCAATGATCAGGTTACTGATAGTGTGAAGAAAATTTTGACACCAAATGATAAACAGTTAAATGAAGTTAATAGTTTTTGCATGGCTGACACGTGTCTTCCATACTGTAAAATGTTTTGATGGAGACTTTAATTTGAATATGGATTCCCTAACATGAAAGGTTTTTGTTCCATAACACTAAATGTGTTTTTAAATAGACTGTTATTGAAAAGGTTATCTGAAAAAGCACTAGATATAGTGACACTGAAGGATTTAAAATCAAAAATGTCGAACACCAACTTGGGATCATAGCATATAAAATGTGTTTTGTTCTTTTTACAATATCTTGTTTCTTAACATTACTAATGTTGACTGTTGACAGTTGAAAACATCTCATTATTTTATTATTAAATATATAATTTGAAGAACTATTGGTTATCAAACAAAATGCTTTCTATTTTAAACACTAAACAACTTGAGAAAAATTATAAAATGATTTGAAAATATAAACAATTGGTGCCTGTAATTTGGCATTTAATTTTGATTCAAACCAATTATCAAATTAATATTAAATAAATATTAAATTTTTAGGTTTTATATTTGTTTACAAATCAAACAAGAATTAGAAAGCAAATTATTATAAAATCAAACATTACAGGAATTATTTTTCCTTTTAACAATTGTATATGTTGACTTAATTTCATCTAAATTGGAAGTTAAGTCAATCTGATGTTTTATTTTCATATTTGTGTGTGTGTGTAATTGATTTAACAACTAATTTTCCATGATTGTATGGTCAGACTTTACTGAGGTGTATTTTCTGTTGCCTTATATATATATATATATATATATCTTGACAAACCATGTGTGACAACAAAAGAGGTAGACCTCAATATCATTGGAAATAGAGAACTATATTTATTGAATGATACAGTTACAGAGACTCATATACAGGACTTCAAGTTTCTGTATCAATGATACAATGATCAACACACGTCTTCAGCTATTGTAAGTCCTGTGCCTGTTGCACTATCAATTATAAACATGAAAAAACACTGCACTGCCAGTGAGAAAATTTTTTCATGTATGGAAAGGGTGGTGATCATTACATAGTTGTATAATTGACAGAGAAACTTGAAGTCCTGTATGTAAGTTTATATAGTCTGATCCCCGTTTCACCATTGTGGTTATTTACAACCTCTCCAATGGCTGTTTCAAGTGCAATTGGATGCTGAACCACAACAAGTCATTAGGAGAACACTTTATTGCAGTGTTACAGAGATCAGATGTCTCACAAAACTAGAAGCAGACTGGATGATGATACTCTATATGGAACTCTAAACTCACTAGTAGCATTCATACCATTAACTGTAGCCATAAGATATACTATAGGCACAAGTGTGGCCGTGTGGTAAGAAGCTTGCTCCCCAACCACATGGTTCTGGGTAAAGTCCCACTGCATGGCACCTTGGGCAAGTATCTTGTCCTATAGCCTTGGGCTGACCAAAGCTTTATGAGTGGATTTGGTAGATGGAAACTGAAAGAAGCCTGTTGTGTATATATATATATATATATCAAAATAAGCAACAGGATATCAAGAGGTGATGCAGTACGACTGTTTCAAGTGGCTCCATTTAATTGAACAATGCAATCATTACATCAATTTAAATGCAGGGCTATCCTCAGGTGCATAAATAAATAAATGGTTGTACTGCATCACCTCTTGATATGCTGTTGCTTATTTTGATTTTATTCACCTTACTTTGAGTTGTATGGACAATACTGCACTGATTTGGTGCTTCAACTTAATTTCCTAATTCAACTGAATCTCAATTATTTCTTATATATA
>NC_068983.1:59504685-59508114 GCF_001194135.2 Octopus bimaculoides | reverse complement strand
GGCTGCAATCATATGACTGAAACAAGTAAAAGAGTATCTCTTAATATAATAATGAGCATAGTGTTTATATATATATATATATATATATATATATATTTGTCCAGAATCATGCTAGACGCAGAAGAGGAAAGAAAATAGTAATTCAGTGAAGGAGAAATAGTGGGAGTAATAGCCCTGACTGAGAGAGAGTGAGAGAAAGTAATAGCAATGAGAGAAAGGAAAGGGTGATAAATGAATAAGGAAGGAAGGAGTGAGTATATGTGTGTATGTGTGTGTGTGTACAAGTGACGCATGTAAATGTTTGTATGTGTGATTTATATATAAAATACTACAGTTAGCTGTCATTATTGATGGCACGTAGTCAGCTAGTATATGAATAATCATTTAATGTTCATGTTCCATGCTGACATTATGTTAGATGGAGTCACAGGATCTGATAGATTCAAGACCACTTCATGCTTCACTATCAACTTTTGTTTTGCCAGCTGGATGTCCTTCCTAATGCCAATCACCTTACAGTGTGTACCAGGTGCTTTTCTTGTGTTCGAGCACTAATGAGGTCCCTGTGCAGCTTGCAAGACTATGACTACCAAGAGAAGCTCTATGCTAGGAGGGGGTTAAGGTATGGGGAAAGGGGCCAAAGCAGAACAACTTTCTTACTGTTGAAGAATTACATGGCTATTCACATTTCAGAAGAGAGAATGGTGAATGATCAAGGTGGAGCTTGGAAGAGAGAAAAGTATTGGGTATAAGGTGTTTGGGTGGGCCCTCAAGGTATGAGGTGAGTAGAGATTGCAAGAGTATATGAGAGAGTGGGATGTATACATATGTATGTATGTAACCGACATCGCTCTTTAACTACTGTTTCATGAGTAGCATGTTGTTGATTATGTAACTGATTTGTGATGCTTAAGACATGGTATTTTTTAATGAAACAATATGCATGAGTAGTCAATAAAACAAAAAGCAGATAGAGAAAAAAAAATTTTTTTTTAAACCTATAAAAATGGTGTAAAAAAAAACAATGCGTTAATATTACAAGTATGCATGCACGTGAATAAAGAACATCTTTTCTTTGAAACCTATTATGTTACAGACATGTCTATATTCAAGTTAATTCTTTGTTTAGCTTTGGATTTGCAACAATAGCATTTCTAAATCTATTAGTTCATTAACATTTCAAGAGCTAATTGGTATTATTTTCAAAATGAAATAATGACCCTAAAAAAGTGCATAGGTCACAAAAGACCATGGGAATGCTATTATAAATGATAAAATCATTGTGGCTATGTGGTAAAAAGCTTGCTTCCCAACCACATGTTCCAGGTTCAGTCCCACTGCATAGCACCTTGGGTAAGTGTCTTTTACTATAGTCAGGCCAACCAAAGCCTTGTGAGTGGATTTGGTAGATGGAAACTGAAAGAAGCCCGACATATATATATATATATATATATATATATATATATGTATGTGTGTGTGTATGTGGTAAAAAGCTGACTTCCCAACCATATGTTCCAGGTTCAATCCCACTGCATAGCACCGTTGGTAAGTGTCTTTTACTATAGTCAGGTCAACCAAAACCTTGTGAGTGAATTTGGTAGATGGAAATTGAAAGACGCCCGTCATATATATATGTGTGTGTGTGTGTGTGTGTGTGTGTGTGTATGTCTTTGTATCTATGATTGTGCCCCCACCCATCACATGACAGCCAGTGTTGGTGTGCTTATGCCCCTGTAACTTAGTGGTTCAGCAAAAGAGACCACTAGAATAAGTAGAATCAACTAGGTACTAGGGTTGATTCATTCAACTAAAAATTCTTCGAAGTAGTGCCTCATCAGCATGACTGCAGTCTAATAACTGAAACAATTGAAAGATAAAAGATTTGTAATTCTTGGTGGATTTCCTGATTTAATTTACGGGTTCTACATCTGTAGATTTTTGTGTTTTGCTTTTAACAATGCTACCATAGCTATTTATCTTATTTTGTAGAATTCTCTATAACATGGTTATACTGTCAGCCAATGTTTTTCTTTTTTTTTTTAGTTTTTGTCCTCTGTAATAAGTTGTGATGGCTTCTTGTTGCGATCACATGATCAACCAACAAGAAAGTGTTGTAATAGTGTGTCTAGAGTAACAGTTTGATTCATGATTTTACAACTGTCATGCTTACATTGGAAATTGTATCTTACATTGGTTGTGTGAAGTATGTCCTCTCAATTACTTGTTTGAAGTTTGGTGTTGATGATGAGCTACATTTTTCTTTCTTGTGTTTTTGTAATATGTTCTGACAGATCCAGCACTCACTAAAATACACAAACTACTCGTGTCTTGCAATACATGTGCAATACCTAGCACCAAATGTGATTTTGATGCTTTTGATGAAAATAGTAATGTGCTTGCACATGTACGTAAATTGTATATGTGTGTGTGTATGCATATATATATATATATATATATATATATATATATATATATATATATATATATATATATATATATATATATATATCATCATCGTTTAACGCTTGCCTTCCATGCTAGCATAGGTTGGACGATTTGACTGAGGAATGGTGAACCAGATGGCTACACCAGGCTCCAATCTGGTTTGGCAGAGTTTCTACAGCTGGATGCCCTTCCTAAGGCCAACCACTCCGAGAGTGTAGTATATATATATATATATATATATATATATATGGTGAAGGCATGTGGCTTTGTGGTTAGGGCATTCAGCTCACGATCGCAAGGTCGTGACTTCAATTCCCGGCGACGCGTTGTGTCCTTGAGCAAGACACTTTATTTTACCTTTCTCCAGTGCACTCAGCTAGCAAAAATGAGTAGTACCTGTATTTCAAAGGGCCAGACTTGTTACACTCTGTGTCATGCTGAATGTCCCTGAGAACTATGTTAAGGGTACACGTGTCTGTGGAGTGCTCAGCCACTTGCATGTTAATATCACGAGCAAGCTGTTCCATTGATCATATCAGCTGGGACCCTTGTTGTCGTAACCAATGGAGTGCCATGATATATATATATATATACATATATATATATATATAAAATTTATTAATGAGGGTAGAAATTGATATTAATCAATTAAAACCAGTGGTCTAGCATATTAAAAAAATCCGAAGATTATATCTCATATCGACAGACTTACGCTGACGATCCTGCAGATATTTACTTATGTAAATTTTAACAGGTGAAAACATGGTACGTAGGTTAATCGTTTTTTAATTTAGTATTTTTTTCATTTGTCTTGCCCGCTTAGAGTCTGTTGTGTCGCTAAATTTTTTACTGAGAAAATATTTCTTTTGTGGTTAGATGATTCGGCATCTATTTCTAGCATATAGGAATCCACATTTGCTGGTCATTCCTCTTATTTTTGTATGTAATATATATATATATATATATATATATATATATATATAT
>NC_068983.1:59502088-59504514 GCF_001194135.2 Octopus bimaculoides | reverse complement strand
GGGGGGGGGGGGGCTTATTACCCCGGTAACCAATAGTTTTAGACCCAGTTAGCCACTGTATATATATAAATATATATATATACATACATACATACATACATATACATATGTATGTGAGAGCTGGCAGACAAATTACTGAGTGATATTTCTTCTGTTTTTTTCTGTTCTGAGTTCAAATCCTGCCAATGCCTCATCCATTTTTGGGGTTGATAAAATACAGTATTAGTCAAGCACTGTGGGTCAATGAAATTGAATAGCTCCCCCACCTCCTCCAAATTTCAAGTTTTGTGCATATATATTCAATATGGCCCATAGGATGATAGGATAGGATTTAGTCAAAAAGTGGTTACTATTTCTAGCACACTGAGTAACTGTATAAAGCCCTCTTTGTCAATATGTAAAGGAAAGTGTGAGAAGTATTGTTGAGGTTATATCTAACACTAGACAAGTGGTGATTTCCTGTATTGCTGATCTGTGCTACATTGACAAATGGATGCTAAAACAGTCCTGATCATCATGGTAATGATATAGTGCAGCTTTTGGAAAAAGAAACACATTTAATTAATTGTACAGTTTATATTGTAATAAAATACATGTTTGCCTATTGCTTGCCACATAGCAATTACTTTCCATGCAAGTTCAATAATAATCACATTCTCAAAGTTAATAGTTCACAGTGTCATATTGATAATTGATTGACTTTTCTGTTGCTAATGTCATGAGAAATTTATAAACTGATTAATTAGATAAGGGAGCTGCCTGCACTGGACATCAACATTGATTAAGGTCAAATCCATTCTAAAATCTTTTGAAAGGCTGTAACATTAATAAGCTAGAAATATGTGTGTGTGTGCAAGGAATAAGTGCAGGCTTTGTGGTTCAGAATTCTTTTACTATAAACATGCAGTGTCAAGTTCAATCCCTTTGCTTCTCACATGGGAACGGTGATATATATATATATATATATATATATATATATACCGGAGTAAGCACATGAAATGTACAACAAGGTGGAAAAAAGAGTACTCAAATACCAGAGGTAGAGTAATATGCTTTATTTAAAAGCAGCAGAAGTATAACAAAAAAACTGTTACTCTGAGTTTCACGTTCCCGTTCAGCGGACAGTTTTGTTAGAAAAGTGTCTGATGAACGGGAACGTGAAACTCAGAGTAACAGTTTTTTTGTTATATTTCTGCTGCTTTTAAATAAAGTATATATATATATATATATATATATATATATATATATATATATATATATATATATATATGTGCGGGAGGGGCTGTGTGGTAAGTAGCTTGCTTACCAACCACATGGTTCCGGGTTCAGTCCCACTGCATGGCACTTTGGGCAAGTGTCTTCTACTGTAGCCTTGGACCGACCAAAGCTTTGTGAGTGGATTTGGTAGACAGAAACTGAAAGAAACCCGTCGTATATAAATATATACACATATATGTGTGTGTGTGTATGTGCATGTGTGTCTGTGTTTGTGTTTGTCCTTCCACCATCGCTTGACAACTGATGCCAGTGTGTTTACATCCCCATAACTTAGCAGTTCGACAAAAGAGACCAATAGAATAAGTACTAGGCTTACAAAGAATAAATCCTAAGGTAGATTTGTTTGACTAAAGGTGGTGCTCCATCATGGCTGCAGTCAAATGACTGAAACAAATAAAAGAATAAAATAATATATATATATATATATTCAAATGCAGTACTGCATGCAAAACTGCCACTCTTATGTAGGCTTGTACAGCAACAGTAGATGCAGCACCACCATCAGCATCTGACACAAATTTTCCAGTCACAGATCCATGGTCTCTTGAGAGCAATGGATACATCATCGATTTACGTCCACTTTCCATGCTGGCATGACGTAAGATACCTATTATTATATTGGGTTGGTGCATAATTATTGTGGCTTTTTTTCAACAATTTTTATTCAACAAAAACACCTTTAAATGACAGTCTGACCGTCTGCCAAGCAAATGGGAAGCAGTAATTGAAGTAGATGGTGAGCATGCTCTAGAATAATAATTTAAAGATGTTTTTGTTACATGTTGTTATTGTTTTTGTTGAATAAAATTTGTTGAAAAAAGCTGCAATAATTATGCACCAACTCAATAATTATAATTATTATGATTATTTTATTGTGTCTGGGGAGAATCATTTGCTTTTAGAGCCTTATTCTTTAATATACTCACCACTTCGATTTCCACTCATTTAGTTATTTATTATGATTATAATATATATGTATTGTAGGGTTTTCGAGCGAGATCGTTGCCAGTGCCCCTGGACTGGCTCTTGTGCGGGTGGCACATAAAAGACACCATTTCGAGCGTGGCCGTTTTCGTGCGGGTGACACGTAGAAGCACCCACTACACTCTCTGAGTGGTTGGCGTTAGGAAGGGCATCCAGCTGTAGAA
>NC_068983.1:59482859-59502078 GCF_001194135.2 Octopus bimaculoides | reverse complement strand
CACTACACTCTCTGAGTGGTTGGCGTTAGGAAGGGCATCCAGCTGTAGAAACTCTGCCAAATTAGATTGGAGCCTGGTGTAGCCATCCGGTTGCACTAGTCCTCAGTCAAATCGTCCAACCCATGCTAGCATGGAAAGTGGACGTTAAACGATGATGATGATGATGATATATGATTATCACTTTCACTAGCTTACAGTTATTTCTGCTTTAAGAAACCTTGAACTCATGTCAGACTGACATTCAGCTCTTCATGCATGGTTCCTTAAATGGTAAATAACTGTAAGCTAATGGAAGTGATTACATAACTCCTGTCCTTTTGTCATTCATTTATCAATATTACACTCTGTACTGACCTTCAGATTTATGAGTCTGAAGCAGAGGATTGCAGAGAATCATCACCACAAGAACTTACTAATTCTGTTAAGTACAAGAACACTGAGTTCTGACAATGGTTTATTATGGAAAATAGGAATTTGTGTGTATGTGTGTGTGAGAACTTGCCTTGAAATCATGTGATAGTTGTAAATGAGTGTTACCATCAATATTTTGTGAAAACGCATTTAGAGGTAATATTATCTTGGAAACAGGTGAGGGTTGGTGATAGGAAGGGCACCAGACCATAGAAAATCTGCCACAATGAATTCTAATCCATGCAAGCATGGAAAAGTAGACGTTAAAATTATGATGATGATGGAATAAGTAATATGGAGCTACAAATAAAGAACAGGGATGTGGCATAATGTCAGAAGTATCATATTAGATAGGTGCAAGCATGTTTATGATTAAGAAGGTTGCTTTACAAATACTTCCAAGTTTGATTCTTGCATGCAGAATTTGGGGCAAACGTTTTCTTCCGACTTGGGTTGATCAATTCCTTATGAGTGGGATTTAACACTTTTGTTACCTTTTATTATTTTACTTATTTTTGGAAATAAAGAATTTAGTAACTTTTTAATTATTAAACTTGTATGTTGGACATAAATTAAAGTAAAATTTTAAAGCATGAAATTTATATCCTAGAACCAGGGACAGCCTCAGGCATGTTGGTATCAAGGGTTAATGGATGGTAACTGAACAGAAGTCTTTTGTGTATTTATGTATAACAAACACTGGTGCTGTGTTTAGACTGCTTCTTCATGTTCCCTAACTTAGCACTTCTACAGAATGTTGAAATAAATACCAGATTGAAATAAGTACTAGTGTTGATATCATCATCATCATCATCATCATCATCGTTTAATGTCCGCTTTCCATGGGTTGGACGATTTGACTGAGGACTGGTGAAACCGGATGGCAACACCAGGCTCCAATCTGATTTGGCAGAGTTTCTACAGCTGGATGCCCTTCCTAACGTCAACCCAACCACTCAGAGAGTGTAGTAGGTGCTTTTACGTGCCACCGGCACGAGGGCCAGTCAGGCAGTACTGGCAACGGCGACGCTCAAAATGGTGTCTTTTATGTGCCACCCTCCATGACATATACCTCACTATGGCCACTGTTTAATAACTGAAAACAATGAAATAGCTGCAATCTGAGTTAACAGGGAGACAATAATTTGGGCTAGTACCATATAAAGACAAGTTTTGCTGATAGAAAGTTTTATAAACGATTCCTTAAGCAACCATTATTAGGTTATTGTAATGGTTGATTTCAGATTGTTGGAAATAGCCAAATAGCCACTGGACAATTCTTAACGGGAAAAAAAAAATTCTTTTAACCCTCCTTGCACAACCTACTCTGTCATCTTTTTAACTCTATCTCTCCTTTTTCTCAGTCCTATTACTAATTCCTTCACTACAATACTCCCTCATCCCCTTCTCTTATCTACCATCCCTCATCCCTCTACTCAGGATCATTGCCTCCTTTCTCTTTTCCTTCACTTAAAGTATTCACTATAGGCACTTAATCTTGCAAATTATAAAGTGCTCTTTACTATCGATGGTGCCATGAAAAAAGCATCCGGTTCACTTTGTAAATTAGTGGGTGTTTGGAAAGGGATCCAGTTGTAGAAGCCATAACTTGGTCCTTTAACTCACCAACCCCTGTATAACTGTCTAACATATGCTAGTATAGAAGCCAGATATTAAATAATGAAGATATTATGCACATGATCACTTTGTTATGGACAAAAATATAATCAACTAAGTTGATAGGAGTATATTATTGTTAATATACTGTTGTATTTTGGAAGGATAAACAATAGGGGTTACTCTAGAAGTATTTCAGTTTTTAATAAAGAGCAGGTATAAATAATTGTAATACATTTAATTAAGTGATCTAGTATTTTTGTCATTATTGTACTCATCTTATGGAATGCTATCATTTTAAAAAATATAACCGTTTTTAAGAGAAATGGACATGTCCATTATTTGTAAAAGAACTTCTTCAATCAGAGAGTCGAGGAAAAGTATGAAAAGAGATTCAGCTGTTAGAGGTTTTTCTTTTATTTTTCCCCCATTTTGTTTTGCTACAGCATTTTGAAACAGATGAGCCAAGAGGGAATTCTCTATTGATTGACATTCAGAAGGAAATTAATATTTGTTAATTGTTAGTGAAAGAGATGTGTCAGGATTATTAGTTGGAAAGAGATGAAAATTTATTGGTAGGGTTTTAAATAATAGTGATCAATGAAGAAAAATAGTCAATTTTTCAAAAGAGAATTTAGAAATTAGATGTGATCAATTAAGAGTATGTCTTGAGTTTATTCATAAAAATGCCACTCCACACAGCTATTAATTTAGTAGTTCACAAAAAACCTGCATGAAGATTAAATACAATGAACTTTTGAAATGTCATCTTGGATAATCTCTAATGATAAATTAATGAGAACAATGAATAACACTAATGTTAATTGAAACCACATTGAATTCTATGAAAGCATAATTTCACACCATACTTTCTTTAGAATGGAAACAAACAGAACAAGTAAATATTGCTACTTTTAATTAGTAAATGTTTGTGATCAAGCAAAGCAAACAACAAAAAAAAGCATAATTTTTGTTATATTTGCAATGATATTCTGTTTAGGAATTATTAATGTTTGACAAGAAAATATTTATTTATCGACTTCATAAATTACTATTTATTCAGCCTTGAAATTTTTGTCGGAAGTGTCCTGAATACTCTAACAATTTGAATTTCATTTCAATATAGTAAAACAGTCAAAATGAAAATAGATTATCTTCAGCTTAGCAAATGGAAAGATTATATTAAACAGTTCAATATTTATGGTAATCAGCTAAACAATACAATTTCTAAAGTCACTTCCTGTTTAATGATGCAACTATATTAGCAAATGACAGTTGCTTCTGATGCTTTTTACAAAACTTTATTCCTAAAAATCAATGAAGTTTATTTGTCTGCTATTATTAATTATTGAACAACTGCACATACTTTATCATATATAATATTTTGTCTCATTAAAAGTTTGATGCTACAATCAATTGTTTTAATATATTGTTTGTAGTAATTTTGAGATAAGTTCAATTTATATCTAATTCTATATTAGATTTGAATTTTACTCTATAATTAATAGCTTTAGCCTTCATAATATTGATTTTTGTTATGGGCACACTGCCACACAGAAGCAGGGTGCATCATTGTCATCATTTTAGCATCCAGCTTTCCATGCTTGTATGGGTCAAATAAAATTCTTTGAGGCATGTCTTTTATGGCCAGATGTTCTTTCTGTCACCAATTCTCACTTTCTCTTGAAGGAAGGTAACATTTCCCCATGTCTAGATATATTTCCATGGAAGATTGAAAATGACCAACACAGTTTGTAATGACAGTGATGCTTGTTTAAACTGTTATGTGATGTCAAGAGACATGCACACACACACAGCAGACTTCTCTTCAGTTTTTGTCCACTAAATCCACTCACAAGGCTTAGGTCAAGGCTTAGAAGTTACTAGGCCAATGTACCTTGCAGTAGGACTGAACCCAAAGCCACAGTGTTACGAAGCAAGTGTCTTAACCACACAACTACGTCTGTACCTATGCAGCTGATTAGGTATACCAGAACTTGGAACTTTATATGTAACTTAGGAATGATGGAGAACAAAATGACCCTGGTGGGATTTGAACTCAGAAACACAAAGTAATGCCTGCAACTGAATAACTTCGAGCAGTTTGTCCATTGCTCTATCGATTTTTATATTCAGCTTTCAACTCATCCACTGTATATTTACCATAATATAACTTTGGCTGAAGAGGGTGGAGTAGGTACCTTCATATTTTATTCCTTCTGTTGGCATTTTAACTATAGAACTACCTCCATTTTCTTTGCATGGTGTGTATGAAATATAAAATTAGAAGCTCTTGAAAAGAAAATGTAAAGAAAACTGACAATACTAATGGTAATAAACTTCAAAATTTTGTTGTGTCTTGGGGAAAGTCATTGCACAAATAATAATAACACATGCACACTTTCAATTCTAATTTATCATTCCTCCATTGGTTTTGTTTCAACACACAAATTCACACAAGAATCTTGCAAACCAAATACAAAAACAAACTTTGAAACGTTTATGTAAACCCTAACATTCTGAGTGACCCCAGGCCATCAAACTGAAACCTTTTAAATGGTAGACTGACCCTGAAAGAATCCTGTCATAAGTATGTATGTATGTGTATATGTACACACACACATGCGTGTCTTGTCATGACATTGTGTGATGGATGTAAATGAGTGTCACCATTATATAAAGTGTCCTTCACTATGAATCTTTTGTGAAAATATATCTGGCCATGAGGAAATATCATCTTGCTTAGAAACAGGTGAGAGTTGCAACAAGAAAGACATCCTGCTGTTGAATGAAGCAATACATGTAAGTATTTATGCATATGTTCTTGAACATCTTCATCTTATTAACTGATATTTCTAGTCTCGCCCTTCCTTCCCACAATAATATCTGGAAGGAAAATATATTAGTGTTGACAGTAACAACAGTTACACTAATAGAAAATATTTGTAGTTTGATTTCAATTATCTTACTGCTTTCATTATTCTATATTAAAACAACATTAAATACAGTGTGATAATTATCAGTAAATGCATCCTGATAATTAGCTGCAAATATAGTGTGGTAATTAGTTAAATGTATGGCATTTCTATTTAATCCATTTAGTTTATATTAACACTTTCATTAATTATATTTCACTTTAAATTTGTATAATATATTCAAGTTTTCAATTTATATTAGCTTAGAAAGTAGGAGCCTTTATGTGGTCTGCCGACCTACTAGAAATAGCAGTCAGTTCCCCATTAAGTCACATCCTACTATTTTAGGAGAGAGAGAGAGGCATTGAAGAATGCGGTTTTAAGTGAACTGCTTGAATAAATGGGATGGTCACTGCTGGATTGTTTTTGATTATGATATTTCACTGGATTATATATTTCACCCCTTTAATACCAACCTGCCCAGGACCACCACTGGTTCTATGATACAATTTTCTTATTTTAAAGTGATCTAAATTATAACATGGAATTTTGATGGAAGGTTTTATTATGATCCAAACGCCAGCTTAATAATAACTAAACTGTTTTGATAAATTCTTCATTACTTTCAAAAATTAATTGAAACGAAGGTAGTGCATTTCAATAAAGATGTGGTAACAGAGATTAAAGTATGAGGATAGAAATAGTGAATTATTGTCTGTGAGTATCATGTTACATTTCTCTTTGCTTCAAAGACAATAAAATAATTGTCAACCATTCTATCATGAAATAAGTGTGCCATCATCTATCTCTTAATTCTGAGTAAAAATCAAAGACAAGCACAGTCAATGTTGACTGTAAAAAAACACCATCCCACTAAAAAAAAACAAAAAAAAAACAAACAAAAAAAAAACTACAGTAGACTTTCTAGTTATTGGAGGAATATGTAATTAACATTATTAATGACTGCTGTTTTGGTAATAAGAATTGAAAAGAAAAAAAGCTGGCAGAATTGTTAGCACACCAAGCAAAATACTTATTGGTTCTTTGTTTTTATGTTTTTAAGTTCAAATTCTGCTGAGGTGGACTTTGCTTTTCAACTCTTCAGAGTCAATAAAATAAGTATCATTTGAGCTCTTGGGTCAATGTAATCTAATCAATTGCTGGCCTTGTGCCAAAATTAGAAACTAATATATATAACCATATTATAGATCCATTTTGAATCTTTGGGCTGTAGATTTAGTTACCAGGTAAAATAATTTTACCAATTTTAATTCAACAATTCACTTATAACTTGTCTAAAAGATGTAAAACATTTATCTATATTTTTAATAATTTCATTTAATAGTTTATATGCTGTGTAAACAATTTCGGAGCACTTCAAATATAAATGTTAAAACCAATTTCTATCTTTTAGCTAAACTGTATTAAGCTGTAGCAACAATAATACGTTTAAAAATATATTTTGTCAAAATAAAGCTGTTACAAATTAGTGGAAAATGCATTAAATTATTTGTCATTCATTTACAAGTTTCTAGTTTTGCTTACTTCTCCTTCTCCCTTCTACTGCTTCTCAGAAACTTGCTTATACAGATTCTTTGTCTTTTATATCTCACCCTTTTCGTTTTCCTCACTACTTTTAAGTTAAATGTTTTATTGCAAAATGAAAACAGCATTAGAACTTGTCATTTAATGTCTGTTCAGTCACAAAGTCAATAATATGGTTCGGAATATTTGAAGGTGATTACTTAAGGCAAGAATTACAAAGAACAATAGAAATAAAGAAGGAAGAAATTAAAATAAAATAGTAAAAATATATAAATGACAAAAATAACCAGAACAAAATGTCACATAAATGACATTGAATGTTAGCATTAAATAAATGAAATCTTTTATTTTGAAAATGAGATCAGTCTTTTCATAATGTTTGTTCTTAAATTTACTCCTTGACCATGCCCTGAGAAATTTTCTTCTTTCAGTTTTAAACAAAAAAAACATTGAATTGCTGGAATATAATGGTAAATGTCACCATATTAAATTGAATAGAGTGTATCATCTTTTGTGGTGAAATGTATTCTCTAGAATCTAGACTCTATGCATACAAGTGTATATGTAAAATGACGCCCTTTATTTTTTAATCATTATTTGCTGACGTCAGAATAAGTAGGATATTGAAAAATAAAAATATTTTTTGTATAGGGAGCGTTTGTGACTTTAAGGGTTATAAGAGGGCGTTTGGCCAAAATGAGTTGAGAACCTTTGCTCTAGAGTAATGTTAAAGTAACAAGTTGGAGCCAAAATCTCAACATAGGCACCCTAGAAACTGATCAAAAGCAGTCTTTTCCTAATTTCAGACAATTGAATCTGAAAGGAAGTAATGACATAAAACGTCTCATTGTAATGGTCTAACATCCCTTGTTTCAAAATAAGTGCTCTAGTCCATTTATTATCATCATCATCGTTTAACGTCCGTTTTCCATGCTGGCATGGGTTGGATGGTGTGACTGGAGACTGGTAAGCCAGGCGGCTGCATCAGGCTCCAATCTGATCTGGCAATGTTTCTACAGCTGGATACTTTTCCTAACACTAACTATTCCAAGAGTGTAGTGGGTGCTTTTTATGTGCCGCTGGCATGCATGAGAGCTAGTCAGGCGGCACTGGCATCGGCCACATTTGGATGGTGCTTTTTATGTGCTACCAGCACAGGAGTCAGTCGGGGCCGAGGGCTGGCATTGACCATGTTCAGATGGTGCTTTTTACGTTCCACTGGCATGGGGAGTCAGTCAGGCAGCACTGCTAATGACCAACACATGAATGGTGCTTATTGTGTGCCACCAGCACGAGAGCCAGACAGGTGGCACTGGCATCTGCCACAACTACAATTTCCATTTTTGATTGTGATTTTGATTTTTGATTTTTGATTTTACTTGACTCAATAGGTCTCCTCAAGCATGACATGTCGCCCAATAATTCAAAGGTACTTGTTAGATGGGCTGGTTATGCGACACTGGTATAGGCTACAGTTATGATCTCAATTTACTTGCGGGGTCTTCTCAATTACAGCATATCTCCAGAGGTCTTGGTCTCTCTCTGTGAGGCCCAATGTTTGAAGGTCATGCTTCACCACCTCACCCTATGTCTTCCTGGGTCTCTACATTAAAAGTATTAGTGCCTGTGGAGTACTCAGCCACTTGCATGTTAATTTCACGAGCAGGCTCTTTTGTTTATTGGATCAACTGGGACCCTCACTGTAACTGATGGAGTGTCCGTTATGTCCAATAATAAACACTAATTCTTTTAGTCTGTTGCTCAACCAATTAACTAATAAAAATAAAGAACTGAGATAGAATCGGTGAATGTGCTTACTATTGGTACCATGAACACTTCTGAGATACAAGATATGTTTTAACATAAGTTCACATCAAGAATCTTGCAAGCCAAATACAAAAACAAAATATATTAGTTCGCTTGTTGTATTTGAGAGTAACTTGTAAGTTTTCATATTCCACACGTAATCTGTCATATTGTCAAAATTTATTTTCACTATTTAAGCTTAAATCGAAAACTTAATTATAGTATTTCTTTTCCCATTCAAAGTTTTATATTTTTGTACCATTTTCCAGATGTTCTAGTCAGTAATATTATATACATACATCAGATTGTAAATTTATTGATATTGACATTTGTCTTCATTCCTTTTAAATTATTTTATAAATCACAATGGTATGTAAGAAAGACAATTAATGTTAGTTGTATGCATGACATTTCATACAAGTTATTTTGAGAGTTCTAACATCCAACGTTGTCTCCAGTCCTATGCATCTCTACCAAGAAAAGAAAAAAAGTGCTTGCATATGCTAAAAATAATTTATGGCACTGAATATAAACATGTACCAATGCTGCATTGATTTTCTTTTCCTGTCAACAGTCCTTTGCAAGAAAAATATCTCAACTGTACAATATCATCAAGTATGTATACCAATATTCTAAGTGAGAAAAATATACCGTATTTGATAGCATAAAAGACACACAGGCATATTAAACGCACCCCAATTTCAGCAGCAAATATTCAGGAAAAGTTTTTAGTGCATTGAAGCATGTAATATCTAAAGCTATTTTGCATATAGATCCTAGGTTAATATTTTTTGAGACATTTTTTTGGGGGAAAAAATGTGCTTTATGTGCCATTAAATACAATAGTTTTTTTGTTTCTAAGTGTGGCTCTGTTGAGTATTATTTGTTTGTTGGCAACAGATTGTTTGAGATATACTGTTTGATTTATCAATATTAAGTATATATGTGATCCATCAATCTATCTTAATTGTATTTACCAATATTCATGTTGTTTATTCAGTCTTCTGTCTCTTTGTTGTGAAGTGTCAAAATCAATTTTAAGTTTGTGTTGTTTCAATAGATTTATAAAAATTTTTACATTTCAAGGGGATAAAAATTCAAATGAAAATATAGCTATTATAGTTACCATTTGCCGTATGTTTGTTGAAATGAACTGTTTTATAAATTATCTAATGTCTTTGTGCATTTCTAACACATTTATAAACAATTCATCAAAAGAAAGGACATGCCTATCACAATTATGTTGTTCATAAGTTTGAAAACTGACAGCATCAAAATATTGTTTTAACCAATGAAAATATATACACAGATACTTAATTTCTTAGAAACATTTTCAAGTAGTCCATTATATTACTGGTACTTATTTAAGATGAAAAGAAAGGACAGGCATGGCCTTGTGGTTAAGAAGTTTGTTAATCAACCATGCAGTTTAGGGTTCAGTTGCACTGCATTGCACCTTAGGCAAAGTGTCATCTACTGAATCCCCTGAACAAAGCCTTATAAGTGGATTAACAGATGGCAACTGAAAGAAGCACATGTGTGTGTGTGTGTGTGTGTGTTACACTTTGAAAATAACTCAGCTATTGAATTGGATTTTCAATGGCCAGATGTCCTCCCTGTGAGTGCTCTTCACCTGTTTCTGAATATAAAGTAATACTTTCCTTTGGCTGGACATGTTTCCATGGAAGACTGGAAATGAATGTTGCTTGATGACTATGATGCTTATTTGTAGCTATCATGAAATCTCAAGACAAAAACTCACAAACACACAAACACCCAGACTCACATGCACTCTCACTCACATACTCATACACACACACTCTCACAATTACACATACACGAAGAGGGATTCTTTTGGTTTCCATCTACCAAATTAACTCATCTATTGATTAACTATGGGCTATAAAGTCCTATGCATTGAGACTGAGCTCAAAACCACACAGCCATGCTTGTTTCTGTCAGCAGAGAGAAAATTTATGTGGAAGGAATGGGACAAGGACAGGCCCCAAACAGTTGCAACAGATTGGATGTTACCATAGACACCAGAGATAAAGTCTAAGGTGTGGACTTTTGAAGTATGATTGTGAATTTTAAGCCACAACCTTGTCAACAATCAACTACCTTAATTTTATAGATTCCATCTGAGACAGATTCTATTGTCTAAAAATATTACCAAGTTCAAAACGAGCTGGATTGTAAATTCTATTATTTCTCTGAAAGCCAACAGACTTGAAAATAATGATTGTTAAAGTAGAATTCTTGATGTAGTGGAAGATATAATCGCAAGAACCAACTACGGGGGTAGAGTTTATGACTTAACAGGTGTTGGTGGCAGACACTACTTATGGATTAAGTGATGTCGTTTATCTTTTTTGGGGGAATTATTTATTGGCAATGTGGATGTGTGGATGTGTGTGTATGTGTGTGTGTGTGTGTATGTATGTGTGTGTGTGTGTATATATGTACACATATATACACATGCACACGATTTCTTTGTTTTTCATTAAAAAAAAAAATTCTTGTTCCTGCAAACCTGACAAAACCAGCTGTGATAGCCAAACGAACCATCACAATAGCCAAGTTAAACACACTCTCAGAATAAATTTCTCTGCTCATAACTGGCGACAGCTTTCTTTCTCAGACCCAGAAGAAAAACAAGTAGAACACCAATTACAAAAAAAAAAGTTCATACATAAAATGAAATAAAAAATAAAATAAAATATGGCTTTCAGACAAATGCACACTATCTTTCACCATTAAGTCTTCTATTCCTATTGATAAATAGAATAATATTGAGCTATAAATTATTTTTATTGAGTCTCCAACAACCATCCTTGCTCACAGCAAAAATTCCTTTATGTTACCACCTCTCACTTATTCTACTTTATTCTCTTGTTTCTCTTGCAGTGGTATATTAGTATTATCTATCTATTGAAAAGGATTATACATTCATGTTACTGTGTATTCTCTTATTTTTGCTTTGTATCTTTATTACCCTCAGGTGCTGGCAATAAGAATGTTACAGTATAAATAATTCAACCAGAACATACATCTATTTCTGAATAAAAGTATATAGGAAGGAGTGTATGTCGATGTATATTTATGTGTGTGAAGATGTTAATGTGCATGCAAAATTATGAGTGGATTTGGAAATTATCTGAAGAAAAAGGTGGGAAAAAAACGCCCAAAGAAAACTGAATATTCTTCCATTATCCTCTTGTATCATTTATGGTTTCTGCAGTGTGTACTGAAAAAGTGATTTAACAGTGGCATGACATTTATTAGCCTACACTTAAATTACAGTGACATTGTGTAGACATCGTGTAATGCAATCTGGAATTAGAAGGCTATAGAATGATCGCATAAACACACACATACACACATTAATATATATATGCATATATGTGTGTATGTGTATATATTTTTTGTACATATATATATATATATATATATATATATATATATATATATGTGTGTATATATATATATCACATATATACAAATGTATATAATATATATAAATGTATGTGTGCACACCTATGTATATGTGTGTGTACACATATATACATGCATATGTGCATCTATGTATACTTGCAAAATTGGAGCAGAGGTGTAAATTCAGAGTATGCTTCCTATATATATTTATGCTGTCTCTATTGATTTTGAATTCCTTGCACTCTTCATAAACTGGTGTAATGTCATTTGTTTTAGAAAATGATGATTCAGTTACTATACTTTCAGCACAACTTGCTCTACTATGTGTAGGCCTACTTTGTATCACAGATATACACTGATATTTAAATTATGCATCTACGTGTAGTATTGATTTGTATCTGTGTTTCAGAATCGTTGGAGCATTGGGTAAAATACTTTGTGGTATTTAGTTTCAGTTCTTTGCATTCTGAGATCAAATTCTGCTGAGGCCAGCTTTGCTTTTGATCCTTTGGAGTTGTTAAATTGAAGTACTAATGTACTGGCATATATTTATTTATCGAACCCCTTGCTCTCCATTTTGTTGCTCTGTGCTTGTGTTAGAAATAAAAACAATTCTTTCTACTATGTGTCGTTTATCTTTCACTCATTTCAGTCATTATACCATGGTCATGCTGGGGCATCACCTCGAAGAATTTTTTAATTGAACAAATCAACCCCCAGCACTTAATTTTTTAAGTCTGGTACTTATTCTGTCAGTATTTTTTGCCAAACTACTATCTTATGGGGATGTAAACATATCAACACCAGTTGTCAAGCAGTGGTGGGGGACATACTTAAATGTAAGGGCATACACATGTGAACACACACACATGCACACACATACATGCACACACACACATGTGCACATACATGCATGTGCACAGACATGCACACACACAAGCTCAAACATGCACACCCACATGCTTATGCATGCACACACACACACACACACACACACACACACACGTATATGATGGGCTTCTTTCAGTTTATTATTTCTTTATTGCCCACAAGAGGCTAAACATAGAAGGGACAAACAAGGAGAGGCAAAGGGATTAAGTCGATTACATCGACCCCAGTACACAACTGGTACTTAATTTATCGACCCCGAAAGGATGAACGGCAAAGTCGACCTCAGCAGAATTTGAACTCAGAACATAATGGCAGACAAAATACCGTTAAGCATTTCACCCGGCATGCTAACATTTCTGCCAGCTTGCTGCCTTTTGGTTTCTGTCTATCAAATCCACTCACAAAATACCACTCAGTGGAACTGAACCCAGAACCATGTGGTTGGGAAGCAATTGTCTTACCACACAGCCATACCTGTGCCTATATGCAGGTGTATATGTATATACAGTCCCCTATGTGATATATAGGGAACTTCAGTTGTGACAGGAAATTATGAACATGTGTGAAAGAACATAGTCAAACATTCTCACATACCAGATAAGACAGTTACTTCAAGCTGCAATATTGTGTTTTCTCCCAGCATTAATCATACTTTGTGAAGGCATGTGGCTTAGTGGTTAGAGTATTTGGCTTGCAATCATAGGGTTGTGAGTTCGATTCCCAGCAGTACATTTTGTCCTTGAGTAAGTGACTTTATTTCACGTTGCTCCAGTCCTCTCAGCTGGTAAAAATGAGTAGCGCCTGTATTTCATGCTGAATCTCCCTGAGAAGTATGTGAAGGGGTATATGTGTCTGTGGAGTGCTCAACCACTTTCATGTTAATCTCACAAGCAGGCTGTTCCATTGATTGGATCAACTGGAAGCCTTGTCATCATAAGCAGTAGAGTGCCAGTATAATTATAGTTTAGCAATTTTCAATCACCTTTGGTGTCTGCAGGTTTACCACCCTCAAAGATATGCAAGAAGAATGATTTCTCTATTGACCAATCTATCAGGCATAGAACAAAGGAAGCCATTTCCATTTTAAAGTTAAAAAGAAAAATAATTAAGTGCTGTGAAAAACGTGAAGAACAGAAAACAGCTAAATTCAACCTCATGTGATTTGCATTGTACCAGTTAATGAATCTTCACTATTCTGAAGGACAAGAAAAATGCCTTTGCTGCAGGGAAAGATTCACTCACCATGTGGTCAATGATAATAGGAAAAAAATTGACAAGGATCTATCCACAAAATGGAGAAATTATTTATGCTTTAGATCATAGGTTCTCAAAGTGGGCGCTACTGCCCTCTGGTGGGCATTGAGACAGTCTAGGTGGGCACTAGTGCTGAAGGGGGAAGTGGGGGATCACAATAGAGAAAAAGGAGGAATTGGGAGGAAGGCAGTGGATCAAGGGACCCTATGAATTTATTATAATATTATTATAGTATTGTATACAAATTATATAATATTATATTAAATATCAAATGATTCAAAGAATATATGAATTAGTTAAATATAAAATATTTATTTATACATAAACATAGGGGTGGGGGCACTGAGGGTATTATGTGGCCATGAAGGGGTGGTGGCCCCAAAAGTTTGAGAACCTCTGCTTTAGATGTATATAAATACATGTATCCATAAATGTACTAGCAAACGGAAGTAAGAAAAGATAGCAGTCTGATTACCTTAGCACATGTAATAGTTAGTCACTTTATTTTGAATCAATTATGCATTATCTGGTAGCTTCTAGACTCTGAAAATGTAATTGTTTATTTCTAGAATAACGTTGTAGGATAGGTGTGAGAGGCTGGATCTGGCCAGTTTGAATATAGAGCAGAATATTTGGGCTAGATATAGCTGGTTTAAATGCTAAGGAGTTAAATGGGATAATTGCAAAGATTATGAAATTAACTTCTAAAACTAAATTATGTGTCTTTCGTGTAGTGGTCCATAGTTTACTTCTTTAATAACACAACACAGAGCAGGAAAGGCTACTGAATATTGATGAGATGAAATGTGTTTTTAAAATGGGAGTAGGCTTGTTCACAATGAAAACAGTAATATAGTCATAACTAGTAACACACTTTTGAATTTTCTATGTATGATGTTATTCAGTTATCTTTAGCCAACCTGATCTATTGCTTGAGTCAACATTCTCTTGTTTATCAAATTACATATAGGAATGTGTTTGTTTATATATTTATTAGCATATAACAAATTTTCAACTTCCATCTATCTTTCTTGGTTCACAGAATAAACCATCAGCCACTCGAAAAGTTGTTGCAGTTATTTTTTTCTAATTCTTACATGGCAAGGTTTCTATATATATGTGCATATGTCTGTATATACTATATGTGCAAATTAGTATTGGCTTCAAATTTTAGCACGAGGCTAGCAATTTCATGGGAGGTGGATATATGTCAATTGCATCAGCCCCTTCACTCAACTGGTATTTATTTTATTGATCCCAAAGGGATGAACGACAAAGTCAGCCTTGGTGGCATTTGAACTTAAAACATAAAGATAGACAAAATGCTGCTAAGCATTTTGTTTGGTGCAGTAACAATTCTGCTAGCTCGCTGCCTTAATGTGCAAACTGATATTAGTGAGAACATATTAGTTTTGTATTCAGAAAGTACAATTTTTGTGTATGTGATAGATAAAGTGCAAGTAAACTTAGAACAAGTATAAATAATAAATTGCCACAACCTTGGTAGCTGGAGTATGGATGAAGAATAAATTATTGCAGTGCATTAGTTTTGGATGAAAGTCAATTTTAAGCCTGGCTAAAAGAAACCTAAATTGACTAATAATATTGGTGACTATTCCAGTTCAGAAGAAATGATCAAATATTTGACCAACTATTTAGGTATCTATTTTCCAGAAACGTATCAGTCACATTAGTTTGCTAAAAAGCAAATGCTGAATTCAGTAGTTTCTCTACTTTACTACTTTTGTGTTCTGGAAAATAAAGAGAGATATGAATAACCTTGTCAGAATTTTGATTAAATCTGGTACTCTACATGAAACTAGAAACTCTTCTAATTTAATTAATTATATTTGTGAATCATATCAGCAATCAGCACTATCTTTAGATGTTAGACCATATTAATAGTAGCACATTCTTCTTCTACTCTATAGCAGATGCACTCACACCTTGAGTTTCTTGTTTCACCAATTCTTCAGTTTGGTCACAGCTGTATTATATTGGTCCATAAACAAGAATCTAAGTCCTCAGAGAATATAGAATCAGATTTAAATTTGTTGGAAACTGCTGTTACTGCACAATTTTCCATCTGCTGAATGCCTTTGTATTAAGCATGTTATAACTAAAACCAAAGAAAGAGCCAATTTGTGATTGCTGTCCTTGCTAGAAAGAGCAGCTAAATCTTCTGCAAATCACACCTTATTTTCTTAAAATGAAGAGTATGCCAGCATGGCTTACTAATAATAACGCTTTTCTTTGCACACTTGGATTTTTTTTTTCTTACATTTGATAAGGAGGATCTTTCCCAAAATATAATAGAAGTATTGGGCAACGTATTCAATGTAATACAGTATCTTCTTATCTTTTGGTTTTATAATTGGCACCACCTTACATATTTTGCCTAACTGTTCATCAGTATTGCTTAAAGTTTTTTTTAAAAGAATACCACATAAGATAGCATAATCTTGGGTCTATTACACAGAAGTAGGTTGAAATGGTAATGATTGGAATGCGTTTCATCATGAGCTAGCTTGATCAGAATTGATCTGTGACTAAACATCAGCAACACTATGTGATAATTCTACATTGTTCCTGTTTTTTTATGAAAGCCAAGAGTTAAAACTTAATTGTTTCAGATCCTGTTTTGAATATTGTTAACCCACCAATTTTCTTTGGATGATGTTGATGATGGAAGCTGAGTGCTATATTTGGTTACCTCTCCCCTTCCATGCCTATAGGTGATCAAACAAGAACAGTTTTTCTGCATATGACACTTTCTTAGGTATCAAACAAACCAAAGTAGTAAATAAAAATTACACAAATATAAAAGTTATGAGATAAGAATGAGATGCTCTCTGTAGTTGCAAAACCTGGAATTATTTTTTTACATCACTTTTTAATATAAATTTCTCCCTTTTTTCTTCAGCTAACGTACATGAAAATGGAAATAAATTTGTTCTATGAATAGTTGTCTAATGAAGCACAATTCCTGGGATAGAATTTGTAAACTTCACGATACTCAGTAGAAAGTCTGTTACAATGCTTTAAACATAATTTTTATTTATTGTATTGATGAATTTTATTTTCTTTGTATTTTGATATAATTCATTTCTTTGCTATCTATTATGCAAAATTATTCCTTAAAGCATGTAGTTTATTTCAAAGACTTCCTATGACGACACTCGAAGCTGGTGTTTGTTATTCAATCTAACAATTAAAAACTTGTAAGTGCTACAATATACTTTACGCAGTTATTTCTTTCTGCCACATGCTGCATTTTTGGGTTCAGATGTAGATTTCCACCCACATCTTTCTATTGAATTTCAGGTGAGAATTTCATTTAATAAGTTTCCCATTCAACAAATTTTGTATCAATGAATGTTTGTGATTATCTTTTTTTTTTCTTTTCTGTTGCCTCTTACACAGGGAAAAATGTCTTGGTGCTTATTGCTGAATTTTGGTTTGAAAGAAGTTATCAATACAAAATATTAATATTTTGACTGAATATTCAGTTTTATTGAATGTCATCAATATTTTTGATGTATATAATGTGATCAGAAAGAAATTTCTAAATTGCATATAAATAAAATTGTAGAAATCCCCCTTCTTTTTATATCTAGTATAATCTTAGGATAATCTAAAATACATCTTAAACTTCTTTTCTTTTGTCTTCAAGAAAGACAAACACTTTTAGCCTAGAGATAAGGTTCCATTTAGATGCTGTTAAGTATGTTAAATACAATTGCTGTTATGGAGTTTAACTTCTATTGTGGGAAAATCTAGTAACAGAAGGAATCTTGCAGTGCTAGGGTTGAAAAACTTTAAGTATTACTTCATTTAAGAGTCACAGGAAAAAGACAACATGATTGTACTTAAGAAGCAGATAGGCAAGTGCTGTGTAAGAGTTCTGGAGTGTGGCTTCTGTTATCAGTTTTAGAATAGATGTCATTGTAATTGCTGAAGATAAACTGACATAAGGAATAGTTGAAGATCATTGAAGATACACTGGCATGGTATGGGTTCTTGAGGAACCAGAAACTGAAAGTAGTCAGGCTGTCAATTAAAGAAAGATTATCAGACAGACACATGACTCTGAATATGGCTTAGATGCTAGAGATCAAGGGAGCCAGCCATCTCAGAAATAAGGGGAACAACATTCAGTACATGAGTCCATTCAACTGTGTAAAAAGATAAATATTATATCAGATATTTCGTTAAATGTTACGTTAGTCACTGAAGATAAAATTCTATATATATATCAGTAACAAAATATTTTCTTCTGTGGTCATAACTCATTTTTAATTAAGGAGTAACCACACACGCAAACACACACACACACACACACACACACACACACACACACATTACAATGCAATAAAACAGAATAAGTGGATTCTCTGGTGATTTTAATTCTCTGGTGATTATTCCTATTGTTTGTACAAACTACTTAACGAACTATGGGCATGGCTGTGTCATTAAGAATTTTGTTTCCCAGCCACATGGTTTTGGGTTCAGTCCCACTGTATGGCATCTGACCAAAACCTTGTCAGTGGATTTGGTAGACAGAAACTGAAAGAAACTTGTTGTTTGTGTGTGTGTGTGTGTACATATGTGTGTTTGAGTTTGTATTTCCCTTGTTCCTATGAGTGTTTGCTGATAATAAATAATGGCTTGCTAATAGTGCTGTTTGCTTGCATCCACCATGAAAGCATGACTGAATTTCTTGACATGTCTTGGCTTGTTGTGTGATCTTTGTGGCTGTGTAGTAGGAAGTTTGTTTCCCAACCAATGGTTGTGGGTTCAGTCCCACTATGAGGCACCCCAGGCCAATCAAAGCCTTGTGTCTTTTTATTAATAATTGGCAGAAGTTATTGTCAAGAGCTGAGATTTTTGTGCCTTGGCACTTATCAAATACATAAAAGTCTCAGCCCCTGGGTCATGCTGTAACTTCTGCCAATTATCAATAAAATAAACATATCTATACTCATGCTTCCTGTTTGCCTCACCAAACCTGTATATCATCATCATCATCGTTTAACGTCCGCTTTCCATGCTAGCATGGGTTGGACGATTTGACTGAGGACTGGTGAAACCGGATGGCAACACCAGGCTCCAGTCTGATTTGGCAGAGTTTCTACAGCTGGATGCCCTTCCTAACGCCAAGTTTTAGGGAAAAGAACCAAGTTTCAAGAACTCATCGATGAAAATCCACTTATCTTTATCTTATGATATTTACTTTGTTTTACATAATACTCATTTATTGTGCTTTTAATCATTAATTTTTCTATATGTGATAGTGGATTTTCATCGATGAGTTCTTGAAACTTGGTTCTTTTCCCTAAAACTAT
>NC_068983.1:59478507-59481946 GCF_001194135.2 Octopus bimaculoides | reverse complement strand
ATATATATATATATATATATATATATATATATATATATACATTTCTCTTTTTTTATTCTTTTATTTGTTTCAGTCATTTGACTGCGACCATGCTGGAGCACTGCCTTTTTAGTTGAACAAATTGACCCCGGGACTTATTCTTTGTAAGCTTAGTACTTGTTCTATCATTCTCTTTTGCCAAATCGCTAAGTTATGGGAATGTAAGCACACCAACATTGGTTGTCGAGCATTGATAGGGGGACAAACAGACACACAAACACACACACATATTTACGATGGGCTTCTTTCAGTTTCCGTCTACCAAATCTACTCACAAGGCTTTGATTGGCCCAAGGCTATGGTAGAAGACACTTGCCCAAGGTGCCAAGCAGTGGCACTGAACCTGGAACCATGTGGTTGGTAAACAAGCTACTTACCACACAGCCACTTCTGTGCCTACATACACATTTACACACACACACACACACACATTATACACCCACACATATGTATGTTTTGGAGCTTCTATCTTACCATTCTTTTCACCACAACATTCTAACCCTGTTATCCTAACTGCATCATTTTTTCTGGTTGTTTGATGTATATCTCTATGACCTTCCCTATCCAAATTTTTTATCTTTCTTCATCTCTTTACCTCCTTCAATTCTTAACCTCTTACACCACCCCTCTTGCTTGGCAATCCCCATCCTCATCCAATCAATACCTCATCTTCAGTTTATATTCCTCATTTCCTTACTTTCAGACAAATGGCCAAAACAATGAAACATATTCTGCAGGATTCATGACAAATAAATTTTACCAATTTTTCATATCTTGTATTGACTGATTTTTTACTAATACAGACCATTTCCTTTTATTCCAGGCTTTTTGCCTATTTTAATATTACATTAATGAAGCTATATTATGTTGTTGAACTTCTAATTTTTTTTTTTTACATAGAATTGGTGTTTAAAAGTTTGGTAGCGTAGCAAAATGACTCTCAAAACTTTGGCAGCTGTGTGAACTGGTTGTTAAATCTTGGCAGCTCACCATTGGACACACACACACATGAATGTGTGTATGTGTGTCTATGTGTATGTATATATATATATATATATATATATATATATATATATATATATATATATATGTACATATACACACACACACACACACACACACACACACACACATGTACTGTTTTCCTCTTTTACTAGTTAGAGTTTATGATTTTTCTTCATTAGCTTTTTTAATTTTAATTTTTTTTTTTGTTTTCTTTTCTTTTGAAAATATCATTTTATTAAAATCTTTCTAAATGGCATCCTGATTTGTAACTGACATTTCGACTTGTATCAAAGTTATTAGATACAAATCAAAATAGAATAATATTGGATGAATTCCATTTTTAAACCAATGTAGAATATGTCATTGACCTTTCTAGGAGGAGATTCAATGGAAGAATATATTTCTATACATTGAATTTCAGATGTGGATATTGGTTGGATAGGATCTGCATATAGAATGAAAATGTTAGTCCCAGGGTTTTTAGAAGTGGATTCATGTAGATTTTGGTAGATGTGAATCTCTCTCTCTCTCTCTTTGCACATTGGTAGGATCATGGCTGTGTGGTAAGAAGCTTGCTTTCCAATTACTTGGTTCCTGATTCAGTCCCAGTACATGGCACCTTGGGCAAGTGACTTCTGCTATAGCATTGGGTTGACCAAAGCTTTGTGAAGAGATATGGTAGATGGAAACTGAAAGAAGCTTGAAATATGTGTGTTTGTGTGTATGTGTGTGTTTGTGTGTGTGTGTGTGTGTGTGTGTGTGTGTGTGTGTGTGTGTGTGTGTGTGTGTGTGTGTATCTGTGTCTGTGTTTGTCTGTGTTTGTCCCTCAACATCGCTTGACAGACAGTGACAGTGTGTTTAGGTCCCTGTAACTTAGCAGTTTGGCAAAATAGTCTGATAGAACAAGTATCAGGTTTCAGAAAAGTAAGTACTGGGGTGGGGTTGATTCGTTTGACAAAGATTCTTCAAGCATGGCTGTAGTCTAATGACTGAAACAAGTGAAATGTAGAAGATAAAGCAGAGGGAACTGGCTGATGATGATATCCAATATTCCCATTTACATTAATTATGTTGATAGGTATATAATGTAGGGTAGCCATGTATCTCTACAGCAAAACACCTGTTACTGTCTCTCTGTCATACTTCAGCCTCTCCACACTGAATATAAAACTCACTCTCTCTCTATTATTCCTACCTTCAGGTAAAGGTGTATTTTATCTTGTGAGTTGCTTGGCAACTTCATTATGGCTTGTGTCATAAAAAGAATGTGACCAGTATCCTCTGGTTGGCATTAGGAAGACCAGCCGACTATAGAAAATCCTGCCATAATACACATCAGAACTGTTACCAAACCCTGTTGAATCATTCTACTCATGCCAGAACATGAAAGGCAGATGCTAAATGATGGAATGGTGATAATGGTTAATTAATGATTAACTGTTTGAAGAATCCAAGCTTAATGTTTTTGATATCAATCTGCCTGAGAGTCTACCTGTTTTGTTTTTTTTTATACACATTTCCTGTTTTAAAGCGAACTGGATTAAAACTTTTCATCAAAATTTCCTTTTAATTTGTTCCAAACACCAGCTTAATTATGACAAAGTTATTTTACTAAATTCTTCAATAGTCTCAAATTATCTGAATTGAAGTAAAGATTCAATAATCTTTTTTACTGGAAGCACAAGGCCTCAAATTTGAGGGAAGGGATTAAGTCGATTACATCAACCCCAGTGCATAACTGGTACTTATTTAATCGATCCTGGTGGAATTTGAACTCAGAATGTAGTGGCAGACGAAATACTGCTAAGCATTTCACCTGGCGTGCTAACGATTCTACCAGCTCGCTGCCTTAGGTAAAGGTTTAATGATATTTATTTCCAATGAACTATTACTGCTGAACCCAGATGTTTCAATCAAAGAGAAAGTATCTTATCTTAACATTTGGTTTAACTCAAATTTTATGTCACAAGTTTTTCTAACAATGCTTCTGTGGTGAAAATGGCCTTTGAAGTATTAGCACCCATATATAACCTGAAGGTGTTGATAAAAGCAATGAATTGTAACTATAATAAATATGATAATTATACCAAACACATAGATAATATTGATTTCATTTTCCTTATGTACAAGGCCAACGCTTGAGGAGATGAGTTGGTCAATTAATCCACACCAATATATTATTGTTATTCATTTTTGCAACCTTGGCAGAAAATGACCCTGAAGTTAGGAAGTTTGCTTTGTATTCATGCTGCTCTAGGTTCAATCCTATTATAGTGTACCTCAGATTATCTTTTTCCATTATAGTCTCAGTTGACCACTATCTTGTGAATGGAATCAGTAAATATAAACATTGTGCAAACATATCATTATGCATATATATATATATATATATATA
>NC_068983.1:59472353-59476748 GCF_001194135.2 Octopus bimaculoides | reverse complement strand
TATATATATATATATATATATATATATATATATATATATATATATGTATATATGTATGTATGTATATGTATATATATATATATATAGTGTGTGTGTGTATTTGTTTATTTTGCATTCATATTTTTCCCATGCTAACATGTGTTAGACAAGTATAATATTGAGGTATTGTTTTACTGCTGGATGTCCTTCTTGTCTCTTACCTGTTTTTCAAGTAAAGGATCTCTTATTCCATATGCCCATGCAAAGCCAGTGGATGATATGTTGATAAGTGAAATGGCAACTACGTCACTTTTTGCAGCTCAGTGATTTTTGGAAAAGTTCAAATGTAAGCAGACACACTTGCAACATGCACAGATGCACTCACATGTACAGACACACTTGCACATACACATGTGCATATGTGTGTGTGTGTGTGTGGTTTCTCCCAAGTCAACTCAAAGCTTTGGTTAACCCTGGGCTATAGGAAAAGACACTTGCACAATGTGCCAGGCAGTGGTTATGAGTTCATGCTTGTTGACATAGTATGAGTGTTTTACACAAGAGTATTTGATTGTGCATACACACACAAACACACACTCACATAACTACATATATTTGCACATGCACATATATATACACACCTGAGTGCATAAGACAACAGTTATGGTACTATAAACTGAAACACGACTGTTTTAAGCAGGGTTGTTTACCAAAGTAATTCACTTGTATTAGTAATTAATTCAAGTAAAATAAAATTAAAAACAAAGATACAATTGTAAAAAAAATGTATTAAAAAAATGTTTTTCTTTTCAAGTAAATTTAAATTTTAAATTTCATTTGGCTTAAAAGAATTAATCATCATCATCACTAATACTATGGTTTTAATTTTGTCATCACCAGCATTTTACTATCTTCCATATCATCACCACAATCATTATTATCTTTGTCATCATTAGTGTCATCACTATGTCGATACCAATTATTATGGTGATGATCATCATTATTAAAATCTTATTAAGGCAAAAAGGCAGTGAGCAGGCAGAACTGTTAGCACACCGAGTGAAATATTTAACAGTCTGCCGCTATGTTCTGAGTTCAAATTCTGCCAAGATTAACTTTGCCTCTTATCTTTTCAGGGTCAATAAATTAAGTACTAGTTGTATACTGGGGTTGATCTAATCGATTGGCCCTTTTCCCCCAAATTTCAGGCCTTGTGCTTAGAGTAGAAAAGATTATCATTAAGACAATGTGCTGGCAGAATCACTATCACATCTCATAAACTGCTTAATGGTGTTTCTTCTAGCTCTTTACATTCGGAGTTCAAATCCTGCCAAAGTCAGTTTTGTCTTTCATCCTACTAGGGTCAATAAAATAAAGTACAAGATATATACTGGTGGCAATTTGAGCTATTAGTCCCTCCCCCAAAGTTTCAGGCTTAGTACCTGTAGCAGAAGGTTTATTATGAAGATAGCAAGCTGGCAGAAACATTAGCAAGTCAAACTAAATGCCTAGCAATATTGCGTTTGGCTCTATACATTTTATGTTCAAATGCCATTGAGGTCAACATTGCCTTTCATCCTTTCAGGGTTGATAAGATAAAGTACCAGTCAAGTACTGAATTCAATGTAATCAATTAGGCCCCCCCCCACTTAAATTGTTGGCCTTGTGTCGAAATTAAGAACAACCTTGATCGTCATCACAATCATCATCACCTTCTTACTCACCAGTGTCATCATTATCATCAGTGTCGGTGTTATCATTTTTCAAATTTGTAATCATTTTCGTTATCGTTATCACCATCATTATTATCATCAATCATTAGCATCATCTTTGTCATCACCATTGTCACCATTATGACTATCATTACTGATATCATCATCATTTCATCAATAATTTTCTGTTTGTATTTTCCTTTTTTTTTTTTCCTATTTCTCTTTTTTGTTTTCCCTTATACCTTCATTAGTTAAGCAGAAATCTATCCCCCACCCGCCGCCCACTACTGAAATGAAAGTCCTGGTTACAACAAATTGCATTAAACGAAAATGACATTTTCTCATTAATACTATTGGTTTACATTAGTAGTGAAAGCAATGACCAAATCATAACGATTCCTACGATGATGATGATGATGATGATGATGAGGATGAGGAGGAGGAGGAGGAGGGGATAGAGGATAGAAGCTAATACTGCTGATGATGATCATACATTGATTTGTGCAGGTAATATGAACTATTAATATAATAATCTTTCATATCATTAACATGGAAGATGGACCAAAATTGATAGCTCTTCTAATAGATAGAGTTTCATATGAATGTGTTACTGTTTTCGATTTTCCTTTTTTTTCTAAATATTTAGTATTTGCATCTTGTTTGACTTGAAGAAGTAGGGGAGTAAAAGGACAAATATTAGGGTGAGGTGGGTGTTAGGCACTGGTGCCAGAAACTAAATCCTGTCATAAATTTGGTAGAATGTTTGATTTTGATATCATGTATATATTGTAAGAAATATTTCTGCAAAGATATGTGTGAATATGTGCTAATAAAGTCTTAATCCTTTTGATACCAGCTTAAATGAGACAGCTGCATGATGTATGATATGATACAAAATTCAGGTTTTATAATGATCAAATTAAAAATTTTCCATCATAATTTAATATTGATTTAGGTTCGAAACAATCAGCATAATAGTGAGTTAATTTCTATATTTTTTCACTGCCTACGTAAGGAAATTAGAAATACAAAAGGGACCTCAATTGAAACATTAAAAATAAAAATACATTGGATAAACTCTTAATGATGGTACAAGTCCAGCCAACCATTCAATGATACACTCAGAGATTAGCCGTTTCAAACTCAAGATTTAGCCATAAAGCAACAATAAAACTGAAAGAAACTAAAGACTGTGTTCCAGCCTGGCTACAGTCCTATGACTGAAACCATTAAAAGAATAAAACTAATTGAACTTAAGTTGGTGCATTTCAGTAGGAATATATTATGGGTTAGTACCAGACAGTCTTAGAGATGTAAGAGCAAAGAGAACATATTAAGAAGGATTCAATATTTATATGTTTCCAACAACATTTTATTACACATCATGTGTGTGGGCCCATCATAAAAACAAGGAAAATAATTTTTCTTTAATCCTTTCCTTACCATGTTTCTGTTGAAATATATTGCTTTCTGTTTCAGTTAATTATGGGAAAAAAAGAAGAATTTAGTGAAATAACTCATTATTACACTGGGACAGGAATTAACCTGAAAGTTTGATGAAAACCTTTAATTTAAATCACTTTAAAGCATTAAATTTGTATCATAGAATAAAAGTTAATGGGGCTGGTCAGCATAATTAAACCCAGTGTATTATAGGTTAGTCTACATTACTTACATAAGGACCATAGGGCCAGTTTTCTAGTTTCTCCGATGTATATATTTTTCCCTAGATGAGATGCTGGTCTGTCACTCATTTTTACCTTTTGAGTGGACTGGAGCAACATGAAATGAAGTGTTTTGCTCAAGAACGCAATGCATTGCCCAGTCCAGGAATTGAAACCACAATCTTATGATCTTGAGTCCAACACCCTAACCACTAAGTCATGTGCCTCCACTAGTATATTGTAGATACATGCTTTATTGACGTTTAAGAGACAAAAATAAATGTTAGCTTCAGCAAAATAGAAAAAGTCAACAGCCATTAGAATGCAGATCATGCTTGTATCTCATTGTCTCTCAGGGAGTAATGAGTAGTTATAAATTGAGAGAAATAGTAATGAGATGACATTCACAACATAACTGTCTGGAGACCAACGTTATAATTTATATAAATGATATTGACATTGGTGCTTCCCCTTTACAAAACTATCAAAATTTGCTGCTTTGACCAAGATATTGATGCACAATAAGTGTTTGGTCTTAGACTAATGAAACCTATAACAGAATGTGATTTGAGTACAACAGCTAATTGATCCTTGGTCACGAGGTGAAAATAGTACAAAGGATATTTCAGCCAGTCAGTTTGAATTTTTTCTTTGTTTCTCTTTTATTGTCTGGAGGCAAAAAATTCATTGTCATGTTCAGTAAATGCAAATATATTTACTTTGTAAGATAGAATTTTTCTGAAATATGGATAAAAATGAGAGACTATGAAATTGGTCTTTATACATGTTTCAGCCTCTTAATATCTCTTCAGCAATAGCTAGCTCTCACATCACTGATTAATCTCCCTTCCCCCTCTCTCATTTATATATATATTTACATACACACACACACACACACACACACACACACACACATGTATATGTATGTATGATTGCATGTATAAATTGTCTGAAGTGGTGTACATACGTATTTTATAAATTACCAAAAGGGAGATAAATCAGAATTTTGGATATCAAAAACTCTGACTACCTCCTTTTCC
>NC_068983.1:59469896-59472180 GCF_001194135.2 Octopus bimaculoides | reverse complement strand
TGTGTGTGTGTGTGTGTGTGTGTGTGTTTAGTAATACAAATGAGGGAAAAATAGAAGTCAATAGTCCATAAGTTTTTTTAATTTTAATTGGCAGAAATTAAAAAGCAACTCAAATGTTGATTAATATAAGTTTGCTCCCCGTCCATGTAGTTTTGGATTCAGTCCCACTGTGTGTCACCTTGGGCAAGTGCTTTCTACTGCAGCTCTGGGCAAAGCAAATCCTTGCAAGTGGATGGAAGTTGAAAAAAGTCTATCTTTCTTCAGTTTTCTCTAACAATTTGGCATGTGTGTATGTACCTGCCATTTTGACATCACATAATAGTTGTAAGCAAGCATCATTGTCATACAATGATGTTGTTCATTTGTTCTGTGCAGAACTTTATGGCCATGGGGGAATATTACCTTGCTTGGAACAGGTAGAGACTGGAGACAAGAAGGGCATAGAAAAGCCACAGAAAATCTGCTTCAACGAATTGTCTGACTCATGCAAGCGTGGGGAAGTGGATGATAAATGATGTGTGTGTACACATACATGTTTCTAGAAACTGCCAATAAACTGGGACATCAGACAATACCATGTGGCATTCAAGCCTGGATAAGTTACTCTGACTTCCTTTGTCCCTCTTACCATCAGAAATGCAGTGAACCTGTGATTGGTCTATTAGGAAACTATAAACCAGTGACATTACTGTTCATAAAATGCATGATATACAGAAATTCTTTAAGTTTGTACTAGTGATGAGAAGAATACTAATTGGAATCTACTGTCAATTATGAACAGGATTGTTATAAGTAGAATTCATCAATTATTTCCAGTTAAACAGAATATCTTTTAAAAGAAGTGGTGGTTAATAGAGATGACCTGGACTTAAGCATGTTTTGGTTTAAATGAATGACAACACTTTAGTATGATTTTCATATGAAAATTGGTTGTTTATCTTAATGCCTTGATTTTTCAATACCAACCTACCTAAGACTGCCCTTGGTTTTGTGATTCAAACCTTCTGTTTCGAAGTGCTGTAAATTGTAAGCTCCTATCAAAATTTCATGTTAATATATGTTCTGAACATCACTTCAAAAATTTTATTTTACTAAATTCTTCATTTACAGAACTATTTGAAACAAAAGTAGTGTATATTTCACCAACATCACCATTACTTAACATCCATATCCCATGTTATTGTGGGTTGGACAGTCTGACAAGATCCAATAAGCCCAAGGACTATTTTGCTCCATAGTCTATTGTTTTCATGACTGGATGTCCTTCATAATGCCAACCACTTCAAAGCATGTACTGGCTGCTATTTTCGGGCCACCAGCACTAGTGAGCTTGCAAGACTATGCATCCAGAGGGAGGTGGCTTTATGCTTGGCAATGAGAAGTTGAAATATGAGAGAAGAGGTTACAGCAGAAGAGATTTCTTGCTGTAGGGGGAGCCACGTGGCTACTCACATTTTAAAGAGAAGTTTGGGGTGAGCAGGTGGAGCTTGAAAGAGATAAAAATAATGATGAAGAAATGTCTGGGTTGTCCCTCAAGGTACAAAGTAACTAGAAGTGAGTGGGGACAGAAGAACCAAAGCATAGGTGGGTAGAAGCTGCAAGAGTATATGGGAGAACGAAAGATGGAGAATGGGTGATGGGTGTGTGTAAATATAATGAATGAAGAAAAAGTGTTGAGAAGTGGATGTAGTGAATGGTGGAAACAAAAATTTAAGTAAACCAGAAATGCCTTCCTATCTCAACAATTTCAGCTGATGGATGGAAAATAAAATTCAAGTTAATATAAACTTAACCTGAAATGGATATAATGCTTTAATTATAAATAGAATATAAGCAGTGTTTTAATCTAATGGTAGACATTAAGTCATTGAACTGCTTACAGTCACTCCCTCTATGCTTCTTACTTTCTTCCATTTAACTGATTCTCTCCATTAATCATGCCTTCCAGTTAAGTGAACCTACCAACTTTAGCTAATGTATCATTGACACAAACCACGGTCTTTGAACAAACATCATCTAGTTTAGTTTAACATCTTGATGTACGAGTGCACAATTAGTAATGTTGCATTAACTGACAGTTAAAATTTAACTGGTCACTGAAACAATTTAAGAAATTCTGAAATGATTAATTCTTTCTTTATTATATTTATCTTGTTATTCTGTATGTATGTATACAATTGTATGTATATATGTATGTAGTTATATAGTTATATGTGTATACATATATATATATATATATAAATATATATATATATATATATATATATATATATATATATATATA
>NC_068983.1:59467400-59469608 GCF_001194135.2 Octopus bimaculoides | reverse complement strand
TATATATATATATATATATATATGCATATGTATATGTGAATATATATCTATGTATATATATTTGTATGTATGTATTATGTATACACATACACAGACACAAACAAATTCAGTCACTCACACACACACACACACACACACACACACATATGTGTGGAGTTGTGGAACTTATTTAATTTGAAGAATGAATTTATGTTGTTTGTAATCATGGTAAATTTTTTTTTGCTTTCTCAGACAACTTTCCATATTTATACTTCCCATTTTTTCCTTTCTTTTATTTCTGAATTCATTTGCAAATGAACTTTTGAATTACAAATTAATGAAATAATCAAAAATTAAAATAAATGAGACGCACCTGTCCCCCACCTGTTGCATATGCACATACATAATTAATATTTGAAATTTTTTAGGCAGTTAATGACAGAAATGTTAACATAACAAAATAAATGCAAAATTCAGTCTCTTGTTTCTGTGAATAAGTTCAAATGCTGATAGTGTATACTTTACCTTTTATTCCCTCAAGAGTCAAAATATATTCTAGAAATTTATGATTGTAAAATAATCATTAAAAAAAATAATAATTTTTACCTTTTTAGAGTAATGGAGTAATAGAAGGTGTTAATGATTTACAATATTTTGTTTCAGATGTCTACAATCTGATTTCAAATCCTGCTAAGTAATCATTACCTTTCCAGCGCCAATTATCATTGTTTTAATGTCCACTTTTCCATGCTTGCATATGCGAGACAGAATTTGTTAATCCAGATGATTTTTCGTTGCCAACTCATGCCTGTTTCTTAGCAAGGTAAATATTTCCCCATGACCCAGCATCTTTCCATGGAAGAATTAAAACAATAAACAGCAGAAAGAAATCACTATAATGGATTATGTTTAACCCTTTACCTGTGTAGGGATGCTCACTTACAACCATCACATGATGTCAAGACAAGGAGAGGCAAACACACACATACATATACATATATAGTTGGCTTGATGCTACGGCAGAAAAAGACTTGCTGAACATGCCATGGAGTGGAGCTGAACCAAAAAGCACATGGCTGAGAAACAAACTTCTAAACCTCACAGCCATGTTCAGTGGCAGACTGGGTCTAAAAATATTGGTTGCTAAGAGACTAAGGGGGCCTACCCACAACTACAATTCTATCATTTAATTTTTTTTTTATTAAAAGTATTCTTTCCAACTGTCTACAAACACAGCCAGGCTGAAATAATTAATGCATTCTTCCAGGAGTGAATAAAAAATTCTCAAACTTGAAGGGATGGCCCCCATGTATGGATTCTAATGGCGTAACAGCCCACTTGCCATCGGGCAAGCTGGCAACCTGACCAGTCCGCCACAGACCATGTTTGTGACTTATATATTTCAAATGAAATTGGTGTCTTATTGAGTGAATTAACAAAATTATAAGCATAGTGTAATATAGCTTGTATATCCATGGCAAGTAAATCATTTGCAACATATCACTTTTATTATTGTGTAAAGTCTACAAATATGTCATTTGGAAAATTCCATGAGTTCTTGCTTCATATTCAGTGAAACAAAACTGGCAATTAAGTAGATTAAATGGAATATTTGATTTTCATGAAAGTTTTCTTGTAGAGATGAACCAGGTTGGAAGAAAACTTAATGGCAGATTACTAAGTGCTATCAAATTAAATAAAATACTACCAAATACGATTATAATATCAATAATTTAGAAAACTGAATGACATTTAATTTTAAAGCAAGTTTTAGAAAATTTTGCAGACCGCTGGGCTTCCCAGGCAGAAAGAAATGTCAGCTTACTGATTATCAAGAAAAATAAAGAATAAAAAAAACAAAACAGTTGAATGAACCTGAAAATGGATTGGTTTTACTATTGTGTTAACAAGAGGCGTGAATTTTCGTGTTATTTTTAAACATTAACTGAATGAGAAGAAATTTTTTTATTCTTGTATAGTATTAAAGAAATCTTGTATTGTAAGAGAAATACCTGGCATTAGACTATATGTTAGACTTTAATTGCCATTAGAGATGTTTCTCACAAATTTATCAAGGAAAGAATGTCACATGGCACATTCTGTGAGTGTCTTCTGCTATAGCCTTGGGCTGACTAAAACCTTGTGATTGAATTTAGCAGGCGGAAGTACCTGTCATGTGTATTTGTGCATGCGAAAAATGCTTATGCCTGCTTTAACAGATAGGAAGAA
>NC_068983.1:59462061-59467313 GCF_001194135.2 Octopus bimaculoides | reverse complement strand
TATATATATATATATATATATATATGTATGTATATGCATGCATATGCATGCATACATACATATGTATATATGTATGTATGTATGTACAATTGTATGTATGTATGTATTATGGGCAAGATGAGCCTAGTGCATGTGTAAAATAGATAAGCACCTAATTTAGGCTCAGACAGATCAAATTCTTAAGCCCCTCAACTACTTAATCAGGTTGAACTATTTCAGCAGAACAAGAGTTGGTTATATGAAATACAAAGCTAGGGTGTAAAGAAAAGAGAAGAGATGGATGAACGAATTATAGTTTCATAGATTTGGCTGATGGTTGATATAATGTATGTTATGCAAACAGATGTAACTGGCACTCTGTCAATTATAACATGGGTTCCAATGACCCGATCAGTGGAACAGGCTGCTCATAAAATTAATATGTAAGTGGTTGAGCACTCCAGACATGCATGCCCATAATGTAGTTCTAAGGAAGATTCACTATGATACTGAATGTGACAAGACTGGCCCTTTTGAATTACAAGTACAACTCATTTTTGTCAGTTGGGTAGACTGGAACAATGTGAAATAAAGTGTCTTTCTCAAGGACACAAAGCACTGTCAGGAATTGAACTCATGACTTTATGGCCATGAGCCAAATACCCTAACCACTAAGCCACATGAATTCACAAACAGGAGTACATAAAGAGGCAGTGTTACACAAAGATCCATTTGCATGAAGCTTAATATTCCTGCAGGAATTGTCAAACATTCTCTTAAGAAGGATGATTGACAGGAGATAATAGTATCACGAGGTTTTAAACTTCAATATTATGATTGGCAAAAAATATTGAAAGATTTTACCCTGATACCTCATCATGATCTTTATGTCTTTCCTGCTACTCACACCCACCTTTATATAATAGCCATGTGTCTCCTCTGTAACGAAAGGCTTGTTCCTGTCCTATCATATTTTTAACTCTCACCAAACATAAAGCTACCTCAGTTTTTACTGCACTCTCACTCATTTGAGGGTTCTTTTCTTGGTGACCTCACTAGTGCCAGTGTCGTGAAAAAAAAAGTACCCATTATACTGGGTTGGCATTAGGAAAGGCATCCAGCCATAGAAACCATGCCAAAGTAGATGTTGGTGCTTGACATAGTTCTCCAGCTTGTATCCTGTCAAATCATCCAAACCCTACCAGCAAAGAAGTCAGATATTAAATGTGATGATGGTCATGTTTGGCTTATCTTAAGTGTCAGGAGTTCATGTTGAGTGCATGAAGACATTGGAACTATTGATTTTCATAAGACAACTGTCTTTGACTTCAGTTGAAATTTTCTGAATTGGTAAAATCTATAGATTTTGTGCCTAACTTTGTGTTTCTGAAGCATTGAATGGTTAAAATAATAGCACAATGCAAAATGCTGCTGCTGATAAAGTAAACCTCTAGCAAGATTTCCTGTTTGAAGAAATCATGTGAGATTTGAAAATTAGGTGTTACATCTAAAGAAATTAAAAAAAAAAGAAAATGAAACAGTCATAAATGGATCCTCTTAATTTAGCTTTTCTGTAACTCCACCTAGTCTAAAGTAATCCATTCTAAATGTACTATATATGCTCACTTCTTATTTTTTCCATTTTAAACTTGTTTTACCAGGCTAAACACTCTATCTGGTCAAGTCAACACGGGTACCACTACATTATTACGTACATCTTAGTATTGCTACTCACGTAATATTACCACTTCATCCCCATCTTGTTTTATCAAACTAAAAATTTTGCCAATTTAGGCTACCTCTACATAGTGTTCTTCATATTAGTCTTGTTTTATCTTGATAAAAACTCCAATCTAACAAACAAGGTTACCTCTACAAGTCACATGCTTGCATACTACTTCCTACTATTACTTGTTCATTCAGTGGAGGTGCAATGGCCCAGTGGTTATGGCTGTGAGCTCATGGTCGTAGGATCATAGTTTCGATTCCCAGAGCGGGCGTTGTGAGTGTTTATTCAGCGAAAATACCTAAAGCTCCATGAGGCTCTGGCAGGGGGTGGTGGCGAACCCTGCTGTACTCTTTCACTACAACTTTCTCTCACTCCTTCTTCCTATTTCTTGTGTACTTGTATTTTGAAGGGCCAGCTTTGTCATACTTTGTGGCATGCTGAATCTCCCCGAGAACTACATTAAGGGTATACATGTCTGTGGAGTGCTCAGCCACTTACACATTAATTTCATGAACAAGCTGTTCCATTGATTGGATCAACTGGAACACTAGTTGTCGTAACCAATGGAATGCCACGATGACGACTTCTTCATTCTAATATTGCCATACCTCTTCTTTCAATCAAACCATGCTTACTTCTTTATATTACTTCCTCATCGTAATATTTTCTTACTAAGCAAAACACTTCATTAAGTGAAGCCAATGAAGTGTATCTCTACACAGTCACACACGTCTACTACTTCACGTTATTCCCTCTCAGTCTTCTATTACTACTTCATTCAATCAAATCAACAAGGTTTGGAGTTTGTTTGTCAGTCAGGGATGCATGTAGGTGATGAAAGTGTTTGATGTTAAACGTCGAGGTTTGTGAAAGATTCAAATTATGCACCATTGACATCAGTGTAGGATGAATGAGAATTAAAACGATTTGCATTTTGAAGTCATCACGGATGATGACTTAGGAAAGTTTGCCTTTCATCTATTTGGGTTTAGTAAAAGAAAAGACCCTGCAAGTACTGAGGTTGATGATTTTTAACTAATCCCCTCCCTTAAAATTGCTGGCCTTGTGCCTGAATTAGCAACCGTTATTATTATTCAGGTGGAAATCTGGCAGAATCATTAGCATGCTAGACAAAATGCTTGGCATTTCTTCCAGCATTATGTTCTGAGTTCAGATTCCACTGAGGTCAACTTTCTCTTTCCTCCGTTTGGGGTTGATAAAATAAGTACCAGTTGAGCACTGGGATTAATGTGACCAACTAGTTCTTTCCCACCAAATTTCTAGCTAATAGAAAAGATTATTTTTATTATTATTAAAATTTCAAATTATTTTTTCTTAAAGCACTTAAAAAAGGTTAGGAGGAAACAAACATACGAAGACCTGTTGATAAATTGAGATCAAAGCAGTGCATTGATTTTTCTACTGATTAAAACAATTGTAGGTCATGAAGTTAAGAAAGCTGTAGTGTATAGGAAGTATTTTCTCACCTGTTGGCAGTATAATGGAAGATATGCCGTGACCTACTTACCTGTTTATAGATACCTATACATGTGCATAGGTACCATGGAAATGGTAATGTGTGTATGTGTGCATGTGTATGCATGTGTGCATGTATGCATATTCTGCATAAGTTAAGAAACGGTGATGAGTGAAAATTTTGTGAGTATTCTTTTTTTTTAATTCTTTTATTTGTTTCAGTCATTTAACTGCAGCCATACTAGAGCGCCACCTTATTCTTTGTAAGCCTAGTACTTATATATATATGTATATATATTCTGTCATTCTTGTATTTGTTTCAGTCATTTGACTGTGGCCATGCTGGAGCACTGCCATTTTAGTTGGACAAATCAACTCCAGGACTTATTCTATGTAAGCCTAGTACTTATTCTACCAGTCTCTTTTGCTGAACTGCTAAATTACAGGGATGTAAGCCCCACCAACATCGGTTGTCAAATGATGATGGTGGGGACAAACACAGACACACAAACATGCACACACACACACACACATATATACGACTGGGTTCTTTCAGTTTCTGTCTACCAAATCCACTCTCAAGGCTTTGGTCAGCCTGAGGCTATAGCAGAAGACACCATATGGTTGGTAAGCAAGCTACTTACCACACAGCCACTCCTGCGCATATATGTGTGTGTGTGTGTGTGTGTGTGTAATATGAGTATCTATTATACAGATTATGTAAGATTTAAAATATATTTCATGTTACTGTAGTTGTTTCCACAGCAATAATGCCACTTCATTTGGAGATTGTACCAAACTATATACATATATGTATACACATGTATATGTGCTTATATATATGTATGTGTATGTATATAATGTATATGTATTTTTTTGTTTGTGTATTCTGTATTCAACAACAAAATATTCTCAATAAAGCTTTGTGTTAGAAAGCTACAGAGTCTGATATATTTATTTATATGAAAGATAATTACAATCATAGAGAGAATATCTGTAGTATTCACAATGCTAAATCGATACAAAATAAAAGTGAAAATAGCCCCCAAATATTATTTTTGATGTATTGACATTTGTCTGAATTCATATATGTATATCATCATCATCACTTTGCACCTATTTTTCTATGCCGGCATGGGTTTGCTGCATTGCTGGTTAGTTCCTAGTCAGAGATACTACTCTCTGAGCTAGATCAGAGACCCTCCACATTCAGAGAGATCACATCTTGCTACCATGATACTGTGATACGTCATAAACAAGCACCATAAAATTTGACCTTCACTCTAAGAGAAAAAAAAACCTTTGTTTCCAGCAGGTAGATTCTGAGGATAATGCAACACTCACATTGATTGCAAATAGAGAGTTTGAATGTATAGTTATATAGCTGAATGTGTAGCTATATGTGTTTACATAAATAACATTACTTTGTCTTCTAATAAAGCAGTTCATGATGTTAAAAAAGAGACAGAAAGAGTGGTGAATAGATAAATATGAGCCATATTTTAGCATAGCATTTGGTTAATTAAATAAAAAGGAAAAGTATCATTTGTTTGTACAATTAAATGCTAGGAATTTAGTACTTCCATTGAAGTAGCAAAATCTGAAAACAAGAATCTATATTATTGCTGGAGTGATTTTTCACCAATAATATGTATATACATGTATTCATAGTCACAAACACACACATCCATACATGTATGTATGCATGTATGTGTGTGTGTGTGTGTGTGTGTGTGTGTGTATATATATATATATATGAACAGCCATGCTTCATGTGTACGAACAGCCATGCTTCATGGCAGTGAAACATGGGCCGTGACTGTTGAGGACACGCATAGGCTCGCAAGGAATGAAGCCAGTATACTCCGATGGATGTGTAATGTCAGTGTGCATACTAAACAGAGTATCAGTACCTTGAGAGAAAAGTTATGGTGTGCAAGAGAGACGATTGCACTGGTATGGTCATGTAGCGAGAATGGATGAGGATAGCTGTGTGAAAAAGTGCCACACCCTAGCAGTTGAGGGAACCTGTGGAAGAGGTAGGCCCAGGAAGACCTGGGATGAGGTG
>NC_068983.1:59455193-59460159 GCF_001194135.2 Octopus bimaculoides | reverse complement strand
TCTCTCTCTCTCTCTCTCTCTCTCTCTCTCTCTCTCTCTCTCTCTCTCTCTTTCTCTGTCCCTCTCATACACACACACACACACATGTATCTACACATGATCATTTCAATTTCAGTTGCTGTGATCTTGTGTATTATTTGACAAGATCCTAGTGATTGAACACAGCTGTAATGTGGTCTTTAAAATAAAGTTTAAAACTCAGCATTCGTGTTATGTATTGAAATATATCATTTGAACTCTGTCAGTAGAAGCATTAAAAATATGTTTGTGTATGTATAAAATTGTACATTCATATGTATACATACGTCTCTATGTATATGTGTGTACATACATGTATATCTACACATACTTAAGATCTATGTATACATGTAAGCATAAACGTGCATGCACACACACACACACACACACACACACACATATGCATAATTGTGTATACGTGTATAGCTATAAGTATATGTATTTGTTTATATTTATATAAAATGTATAAATGTATATGAATGTATATACAGTTTGTGTATGGGCATGTATATATACATATATGTAGATGAATATATCTTTATATACATTTTTGCACATTCATGTATTTCTGTATAAGTACATTTTTATATACAGATTTTATATATAAATGTATATGTGAGAGAAAGGGTCGATTTTATGAATAAAAATACATATACAAGAAAATATTCTAAATTCTGTAAAAATGAGTTGTCATAATTTAGTTTCTACAGAGTTTGTAGGTTAAAAACTATTTGGCTTTAAGCTATTCTTTTTTGTTTACAGTATATCTGATAGTAGGCTGTTACATGTTCAGATGTATTGTTTTTATTATGGATGAAAGCTTCATTAAAATAAAATATTTCCTTGTGAAACACTATTTGCATTTTTATATGCAAAATCATGTTCCACCACTGAACTCTCTGCTGTTATCTTTTTGATAATGGTGTATTCTTTTTTCCAGATATCTAAAAGCATATGTATGTTGAGTAAGTCTTTTCTTAAATGGATGTTCTCTAGTTTAAATGTAAGGATTCCTTCAGTATATATTTTTAAGCTAGACACTCTCATTCTGTATACTATAACTTTAAAAATGTACCTACAATTGAGTTTACAATGAAAAAAATTTAATGCAAATTATTAATGAGAATGGTTGTAAATATTTGTGCTAATAAATCTCCTGCTGTTCCTTTTAGTAACCAGTACATTTGAATTAGCAATGTACCTGAAGCTACCATCCAAATTTTTTCTGATAAAATTAACACACGCACACACACACACACACACACACACACACACACACACACACACACACACACACACACACACACACACACACACACACATACACACACACACAGTGTGTGTCTGCATGTGTGTAAATGGCCTTTTAAATTAAAAGAACTCTAGCAATGTTAGTAAGGATATTTAGACTATAAGAGGGCTTGGACCATTATCACTGCTTTACTTTTTTTCTGTTAAAGGGACATGGATTATTTGGTAAATGATATGCATTATCATTGAATCTGATGTCTTTTAAGGCACTATTGTAATACAGTTTAGGTTTTTCCATAATATACAATTTCACATCCAATACTGAAATGTGTATGCTTATTGTTTTAAAATTCCAAATATATATTGAAAGTGTATTTTATTTTCATCTGGTTAATGTTCTGAAATTATACATATGTTGATTGCACTCCAGCTTCAAAGAGTTTACCACTAGCCTGATATAGGCTTTAACCATCTGTTTCAATGGCTGGCACTTTTGTATTGTGAATATTTGCCCTGAAATACTTACCAATGACAAACATGTGCCAGGTATTAGAAACTAAATTTTGCTTTCTTACTGTTGTAGAATAGCCAACTTGGATAAAATATATTTTTTTGTGAGGAGAAATACTAAAACTGTTTAAGCAGTTTAGTTTCTAGAAATGCAAGACTACAAAGATGATTCTACCATAAAAATCTTTCATTTCTTATTTTCCTTTTGTTTATATGTTATAATTATTTTTATCATTAATTATTTCTTTGGCAGTGAAGTTTCTTTACAGGTAATGTATTACATTATGAAATATTAAACAAATAATCATAGCATAAAATGTTTGAAAATTGACGGCTAACATTTTTGACTAAATTCTTTAAAAGTTTTGGTGATTTGCTGTCATATTTTATTTAGTTTCGGAGTTTAGTACAAAGCCAAGAAAATTAGGTTGGTGTTGGTCAAAACTTCAAGTTTATTTCTTTGAAGATATTGATATTTTTTCTAAAAATAGCTTTTGGTTTTCTGCATTTTGTATAATTGAGAAAAGCCACTTGGAGGGCCACTATGATCTAGTTGAGCAATTTGGGTCAAGATGGAAAAGAGTGGTGCAATCAAGGCAGAACTGGAAGTGCATTGTGACTAGCAGTGTATAACAGCATTTGATGGTCTAGTTGATACTGTGATATTGTGATTTTTAAAAGACTATTATCATAGTACAAACTAACCTGTAAAAAGTGGTATATAATATGGAATGAGTGTAGAAAATAAAGGCCCATTAATTCACAGATTCTGACTGAATTTATACTGCTTTTATACTGAATGAATGCCTCACACTATCAACAGCTTTTCACAGCAGGAGGCAAGTAGTTTACAAAATGCATACAAGGCACAGCCTATAAGAATTAAGAGTAACAATGTTGTCTTTCTGATACGAATAATATCATTTCAAAAGATCTAATACATTTATACCTGTCTTGTACAGTGCTACTTATCACCTGATGCCAAGACTCAAAATTTGGACAGGATCTTCCTGTATGGAACTGGAAGAAGCTTCTAAAAGTTGTCATCAATGACATGGAAGTTAATGGGATACATGTTTGTGAGGGCTAAGTTCCGCAAACATTTCTTGTCACTCAATATCAAAAATGCAGTGAACCGAGGATGTGGCCAATACCCAATTGATGCTTTTGTTTTCAAAGGCATGCAATAAAAAAAATCGATACCTATATACGAAAATACATATATATGTGTATGTATGTGTGCGTGCGTGGGTGTATATATATATATATATGCATGTGTGTGTGTTTGTGTGTATATATATATATATATATATATATATATATATATACACATATATATATATATATATATATATATACACACACATATACTCACGTTTTATATGTATATCGTCATCATCATCCTTTGTATGCAAGTATTTAAGTGTGTGTATATGTGCACACATGCATACACACATATATACTTATGTGCATACAAATGCATACACGCATACACATGAGTATCTCCACAGAGAAACGCATCTTAATTTCGATAAATTCCTATGTTACCAAGTTTCAGAGAATAACTTTGCAACTTTACATTTTAGTACAAAGTAAAAATGTTCCGGCTCCATTATTAATGATCAGACTTAAGTATCTTTTTCATTTTCCCAACAAGCCATAAAAGTAAACACTTCCAGTAAGTAGATATATAAATACAACACCAAAAACTGAAGCTCTTAAAAAAGAATATACATAAATGGCTGTGTGAAAAAAACATAGTTGACGATAAAATAGTTCCGTCTTTGTACACAATTGGTTCTGTATCTTGTTACAAAGGCAGATAAGCAGCACTTGGTTAACTCGACTGGTTTGGAAGAACATGTGGCTTTTTACTGTGTGGAACAATATTAATGGGTTGCTCTCTCTTTCTCCTTACTCTCATTTATTTACTCTATATTTATTTCTCTGTCTATCTCTTTCAACTTCTCTCTCTCTCTCTCTCTCTCTCTCTCTCTCTCTCTCTCTCTCTCTCTTTCTCTCTTGTTCTCACTCTGGCTTTCCTTTCTGTATTTTTCTCTCTCTCCGTATTATTCTTTCTTCTTCATTCTGCTGCTTTTCCTTTCTCTCTTTCTCTGAATTTGTCAGAAATTTACTTAGAATCCTGAGAATATTGGAAAATACCTTACAATATTTGTTCTACCTGTTTATGTTTCATATTCAAATCCTGCTGATGTCTGCCTTTCCTCCCTCCAAGATTGATTTTAAAAAGTACCTGTCATATACTGCGGCCAATGTAATCAACTAACACCCTCCATACCTCTGGGGGCCATGTCTCTAAATTACAATCAATTATTTCTATCACTCAATTTTTCAGTCTATCTCCCAAACTTTCCATTGTAGTTTTCTTTCTATTCCTCTTTCTTCCACCGTCTATTCTCTTCTAATGTTATCATTCTTCTCTCTCTCTCTCTCTCTCTCTCTCTCTCTCTCTCTCTCTCTCTTACACGCACACACACACACACACATGCTTGCATACTCTCCCCACTTTTTCTTTCTCTTCCTTTCTCCCATGCTCTCTCTCCCATTCTCTGCCTCTCACACACTCCCATCTATGCTCTTTCTTTTTCACTCTTCCATTTTCTCTTTCTCTTTCACAATCCCCCTCCACCACCTTGTAACAGTCTTTGCCTCAGTCCTCTTCTCGTCTTCCATTTCCTTTTCTCCTGTGCATCAATACATAACACAATAAATTCTACAGAAGGCACCTGTTACTGTTGTTCAAAAATCTATCCTTCTCTGCATTTTTCTCCACCTAGACTTTTCTTCTACCCCCATCTCTGTATACACATCTGCATTTCTCTCTTTTTCTCCTCTAGATACAAATATTTATGTTAATGAAAATATATGTAAGACTGAAAGTATACAAATCTGAACAGATATAAGTGAAGATGCATGCAACCTTATAGCTCTACATAGAAATGAGGTCTATCTCTGCATATATCTATATCTGTGTGTGTGTGTGTGTGTGTGTGTGTGTGTGTGCATGTATACTCTTTAACTCATTAACTTTTGTTTCAGCTTTAAAGCTGTGGTCATCCTGGGACACCACTGTGGAAAAAACATGGAATGCTTCACGAATTTGTATGTCATCCTTGAGCAGAGGTCATGCTAATCATTTCTGTATCTTTCCAATTTTAGAATATGT
>NC_068983.1:59450333-59455183 GCF_001194135.2 Octopus bimaculoides | reverse complement strand
ATATATATATATATATAGTAAGTCTAAAAAGCAAAGAACAAATACAAGGAAAAACAACGATGTGAGGATTTGGTACATGCGAAGTATTAACAGATGCTCAAGGAAGGAAAGAAAGGTGGCTTTACATTTCGAGCAAAGCTCTTCTTCAGAAACAGGAGACAGAAGAAAGTCCAAGAGAAGAGGAAAACAAAGGAAACAAATTGCCAATGATTCACATATGCATGTGTATATATGCATGTGTGTGTGTGTGTGTGTGTGTCTAAATATATGCGTGTGTGTGTGTTGTGTATGTATAAATATACATGTGTATGTATATATGTGTGTGTGAATATATACATATGTGTTTGTGTATATATAATATACATACTCACAATTCATGTGTTCATTAAATCCTTTCCAAGAGACCTTGGCTTTACTTTATAATCATTTATTACTGTTGATCCTAGTTATCTCTCTCAGATACTTACAAGCTATTTGTTTTGGCTTATTGGAAGCCTTACACAAACACTACATATCTAGTTAAAATCACACCAACAACCTTTGCTATACTTTATAATCATTTATTCAAACGAACTCTTCAAATTATATCTTTGCTTGAATCATATTGTATTTACTTATCCTCCCTCAAACTAATAAGGATTTCTGATTTAGATACACAGCCATCAACCCCACTATTTTTGACACAAGGCCTGCATATTCAGGGAGGGAGTTTATTTATTAACCCTGCAAAGATGGAAAGCAAAGTCAACCTTGGCAGAAATTGAACTCAGAACATAAAGACAAATGCTGCTAAGCAATTTGCCTAGCATTTTAACAATTCTGTCAGCTTGCCACCTTATGAATAATACTAATTAATGTAACGGTTTTCTATTTAGACACGAGGTTAGTACTTTTAAGTGGAGGGGTAAACCAATGCCATTGATCTCAGTACATGACTGGTACTGTATTGTATAAACCCTCAAACAATGAAAAGCAAAGTTGGTCAGGAGTTAAACTCAAAATGTAAAGTGTCCAAAAACAAATGTCTGTAAGCATTTTCGTTGACATAGTAATGATTCTGCCACCCTGGTCTTAACCCCTTGGCATTCAGGTTATTCTGCCAAACTGAATGCTTGTTTATCCACATTGGTTTCAATTAATCATGCAATATCTCCTAGATTCAAAATTTTGATGCTGTGATTGTTTATTTTTAGAATAACATTGTAATATAGGTGTGAGAGGTCAGATCTGGCCAGTTTGAACATAAAACAGGGACAATACTGGATATGGCTGGTTTAAATACTAAAGGGTTAAACTAATAATGATTTCAAATTTTGACACAAGACCAGCAATTATAGTGGGAGGGGTCTAATCAATTACATCAATCCCCAATGCTCAACTGGTATTTATTTTATTGACCCTGATAGAATGCAAAACTAAGTCAACCCAAGTGGAATTTGAACTTGGAACATATAAAACCAGAAAATATATCACCAGCAATTTTGCTAATAATTAATACACAAAATAGGTACATTCTACACATTCTGACCTAAAAACACTTATTTCTAATGGTCAATACTAAAATATAATCATAAAATTCAACTACAATATATTTGGCCCAACACATGGTGTCTCAAAACGATAACCCTTTTTCAACTGGCATCTTCACTTTTTCTCACTCTCAGCTTGTATCTCTTTCTGATCACTTCCTTCCACCAGAAAGACAGATAACTCTGTAGCTCAGATTTTCTCTCCCACTATAATTGTGCATCTTCATTGTATATCCACCTTTATGGCCTTTGTGTGCATTTGCTTCTATATGGCGACACCCTCCTCTTGTTATTGCTATGAGGATGTTTATTACATGTGTACACAGATTGGCTCTCTTATAAAATCACTTCTGCCTTTGAAGAGGCACAAAAATATGTTGAAATAGTTGTATGATTACCAGCCATTGCCTAGTTAAATGATCTATGTATTTCTATATACCAATTCTGCCTTCAATGCCAGTTCATGCAAAAGTTCAAAATGAAAATTTATGTAATACTTGCAGTTTTAGACATTAGAGTGGCATTTTCTCAGACTTGCATCAAAGTGCACCTTTGATATTCATAAATTTTTACTTTGAACTTTTGCATGAACTGGCATTGAAAGAAGAATTGGTACAGAAACAGTTGTAACTAATCATTAAATATATGTTAAAGTCTCTCTTTGTCTTCTTATTCAGATTATATTTTACTCTTCACTAAACCCATTGGAAAAGTTATATTCCAAGAATAGTTCATGTTTCTAATGAAGATGATTTGAACAACACTGGTATTTTGCAAGTGGTATTTGGAAAACCATGTAGAAGATACACACAAAAATTGTTTGGAGTGACGAGGCTACACTCAAATTAAATGGCTCAGTTAACTGTCACAATCTCACCTATTGGGAAACTGTGAACCTACATATTACAGAGGAATATCATGTTAATTTACCAGGAGTTACAGTGTCATGTTGGGTACCAAAAAGATTAACTGGACCATTCTTTTTTGACGGTACTATGACTGATCCCATTTACTGGAATTTGTGACAATCTGTCATGCCAAGCGTGCAAAGAAGTCTTTGAAGATGTGGTGTTTTATTTCTAGCAAGATGGGACACCCCAACACTACCACTGAAATGTAAGGACCTGCCTCGATGAAATTTTGCCAAAAGATACATCAGACAATGGGGTTCTGTAGACCACACATCATTAGGCTATTCTTTTATGGGGATGCTTAAGAGACAAATTTTACAATACAAGACTTGCATCGGTCTATAAACAGTCTATAAACTGAGGGCAGCTATTGAACTAGAATGTGCACATAACAAATGAAATATTACCAAATGTTTACAATTCTATTGCTTTGTATAATCAGCATTGCCTGGACCAGAATAGTCATCCATTTGAAAACAGGCATTCATGAAAATATTAAACTCTAGATTCTATTTAATTTCGAAAATGAAATGTGTTTTAATAAATACTGAATTGATAAAAGTTCAATGTGTATATACATTTTTTGTGGAGACATCCTTTATATGTGCATGACTACACATGTTTTGTGTGTGTGTGTGTGTGTCCATTCTATGTCATGTATGTGTGTGGTTGTTTGAGTATGTATATCTCAAAAAACACAAATGAAATATGTAAGAAGTTTAAATTTCAGAGATGAGATTTTTAAATGTTATAATTTACTCCAGGTTTAACGGCTGATAAGAAAACAAGATATTTAATTATAAAATTATACTTTTAATAAAATTATCATCACATGCACGTATCTCAATACCTCTCTACATATATATGCTATTGTAAAATGCTTATATGTTTGTGTCGTTCTATCACTATACATACACACACACAGCAATATGTGTGTGTGTGTGTGTGAGTGTATTTATATATATTTATATAAAATCTCAAAAACGACAAATGTATTTTCACATATGCATATAAATAAATGTAAATATATATATGTATATATAAATTTTGTACATACACATACATATATGCATCTCTAATCCTATTAGCCCATACATAAAAATATACACATACATATTCTCATATACATATATGTATACTAACACATATACATAAACATGTAAACACACATTTTTCTGTATTCGTGTGTGTATGTATCTATCCATCCATCTATTTATCTATCTGTCTATCTACTTATCTCTGTTTCTGTCTCTAGTGTTCTTTATCTATCTGTCTGTCTGTCTGTCTATTTTGTTTCCAATGCATATTCTGCTATCTATATTTTTGATCTGTCATATTTTTGTCTAGTATATCTAGTTGTATATATGTAGTTATCTTTTTTTCATCTATGAATATCTCCACTTACTTAATTCTATTAATATAGACAAGTGGTTCACAAACCTTTTTACACTCTTGGTGTGCACTTTAACACAATGAAATATATTTTGGCACACTTTGTGTTAACTCACAAAATGAATTAAAAACGAAAAAAAACCCAAAACAGCCATGCAATTTAATTTACCAATATAAATAATTTAAAGTGCAGAAAATTTATTAATTACTTAAGTTAATATTCAATAACTGAGGCATAATTGACAAGACTTACTTTCAGACTTTCAGTTCGTATTTTTCAAGTTTTTTATTTTTAAACTATAATTTTATTATATTAGTAGCACATCTAGGAGTGGTACATGGTGCACTACATGAAAACGATGGTCGATAAACAAAAGTTATCTACATGCAATTTTTTTGTATATGCACCTGTTATTTTTTCTTGTATATAACCTCCCCCTCCTGTATATACATACATACACATACATATATATATATATATTTATGTACAGACACACATATTCCCTTTCTATAAGTGTGTGTATGTGTGTGTGCGCACGCATATATAAATTTCTTTAAGTGACCACAATCCAAATGTATTCAAAGTGGTGCCAGAAATCTCTGCTTTCCCCCACTTCTTTATCTTTGATAAGTCCTCAGTTTCAAGTTGTGTATCTCTGCTAATAACATCAATGTAATTGAGAGGTCTTTGTCTTCTGTTTGTATGCAGAAGTCTCCAAAATATAATTTCAAGTATGGCCTACTGTTTCAGCATGGCAGTAGTGGACATCAAGGCCTGCTCTTCACTGAGCAACAATAGTTGATATGGTTAGAAGGTGTTCATAATTCTCCTTTAAATGAACATTAAATGATGATAACGAGGATAGATGTATTTGTGTGCTTGTGCGATATATTTGGTATATGCCTTTTCTTGGATACCTAAATGGCACTAAAAGAAAAGGCATCACAGTTATCAAAATATTTTGTTTATAAAAGCTGTTATGATTTATATATATATATATATATATATATATATATA
>NC_068983.1:59446848-59450061 GCF_001194135.2 Octopus bimaculoides | reverse complement strand
ATATATATATATATATATATATATATATATATATATATATATACAATGGTCTTTTTCAGTTCCTGTCTACCAAACCCACTCACAGGGTCTTGATTAGTCAAAGACTATTGTAGAAGACATGTGTGTAAGATACCACACAGTGGGACTGGAACAGTGTGTTTGGCAAGCATCAGCTCCACAATGGTGATTTCCATCATAGTTTCAATCCAATTATGTTAAGTATAAAATATGATGATTTGACATTATTAGGTTTTATGTAACTGATAATCATTTCATGTTAATGAAATGCACATAAGATGTAAATAAATATCCTATTAACAATCTGTCTTATTTTGTTTGGCTTTCTACATATACTGTGTGTGATACTCAAATTCAGATTTAATATCAAAGGATACAACTTTAATACTGAAATAGAAATAGATATGGAGTTCTAAACACTGGTTGTCTGTCATGAAGTTTAAGCTTTAAAAGACAGCAAATGAAGATATATATATATATATATATATATATATATATATATATATATATATATATATATATAAAGGTGTGTTTCTCAATTTGTTTCTCTCAACACCTGACTGTTTTCTTTTTCTTTCTTTTTAGCAGGGCGTGTGTTTGTGTGCATGGAGGGTGGCAGGGTGCTGTGACTTGAAATTTTCAGTTAATTAAACTGAACCCAATAATTATCATAAATCTCTTTTTTCTGAATCTGCTTAGATATGGGGCCACAAACAAACCGATATTGGTTGTCCAGTGGTAAGAAACAAACCAGACTCATGCACCTCCACACTTAACTGAATTAAGAGAAATAAAAGGCAAATCTTTGTTTAACCCTTTTCATACCAACCTACCTGAGATCACATCTGCTTTTATGATACTTACTCTTTTAAAGTGATCTAAATTAAAACCTTACATCAAAGCCTCACGTTAATTTGTTTCAAACACCAGCTTCATTATGACAAAGTTATCTTAAGTAAATTCAAAAATTAATAGAAGCATGTATTAATAGGACTATGTACTTCGACAAAATATGATTATGAAAGGGTTAAGAAAACACTGGGCTTTACTCTCTATTATATTTTGGCCTTCAATGCCTGGCATAAAGCCACCTCTTCTCTGAAATACGCTGCTACACAGCTGTGGAGGGGCTTTTCCCTTTCTTTCGTTTGTCTTGCTAATTATTTGGTGACATCACTAGTGCTGGTGTCACGAAAAAACATCCAGTACACACTGTGAAATGGTTGGTGTTAGGAAGGGCACCCAATAGTAGAAACCATACCAAAGCTAACATGGGAGCTCAATGCAGCTTGTTGAACCCTATCAGACCCATGCAGCATGGAAAACAGACATTAAATGAGGATGAATCAAAATTTATCTATAACCATTTGTGTTATACTCCTGAACTTCCACTCCTACTTTACAGTTGAATAGTTAACAATAAAGGTATTCTGTTGTAAAAAAAAAAGCAGTTTAACAGTTGCTAGCATAGTGAAACAGATGTAGAAAAACAAAAGCAACACACTTTGACTATATTACATTCATACAACTTAACCAAACATCAGATCACATCTGTCTGAGGCCCCCCTTAATCTTTTCATTTTATTTTAACATCAGCCACACAAGCCTTGTAATCATTTAAGAATTAATTTGGTCAACACTCAATAATCAGTTTGGATCATATGTTCTATGTTGCCAATTCATCAACATCACCTAAATGTCATGCATTCTCTCATTATAGGACCTAACCACCTCAAAACTATTCTTAATTGGACTAAAAAATATAAGACATAATTTTACATACAAACATTCCGATACCCACACAAACACACATTTATAGACATGCATCGCATGATATACATAAAGTCCTTCAGTACCATATACTGTTCGTTTAATGTATATATATGTGTGTGTATAACCCATAACATGTGTTTGAAAAGTTGAACAATGAAAGCGCTTACATACAATATGAAAATTTCTTTGCAAAAGCTTCGTGTCATTCTGTTTTCAAAATTTGTTTTAAATTATTGATAACTTTTATGAATATCTTTCTTTAAATGTGTGTGTATGTGTATAGACGTGTGTATATATGTGGATATACATTATATAGATATAAATGCATCTACACACATATATATCTATACACACACACACACACACACACACACACACACTCAATATACACATGGTTACATTTAAACACACATGCCTGTGTACAAATATTTGCAATACATAAGATCACATACAGAATAAAATATTTCATGCATTTTATGCATACACATACTTTCATACACATATGCATGTATATTGATTTATATGCATGCATACATATATGCATACACATTCATGATACCATAACACAAGGCTCAGAATGGGAACAAGTTTATAAACGCATTCAAACATACAGATACATAATTCTACATAAATGTATACACAAATGCACTCATATATACATGTGCACTTACTCGTTTCTACTTTCTCATGAAACATATCCATTTACACAAAAACCTTGAAATAAGATTCCCCCCTCCAACCCACCAACATAACCACATCACATACACACACTTACTTAGTCATAAGCACTCATAGACACAATTAGATCCACTTATACACTTTCATTGCAGCAAGTGCATCTGCTTTTCTATTGAATATGGAGTGTGTACAAGTGACAATACTAGCATATATATATACACATACATTCATGGAGATCAACTCAGATACACACACATACATTCACAAATACATACAAAGTGACATACTATTACAAAGGCAAGCACTAAAAACACATGTATCTTTTCTTTCTTGATATAAAGGCAATGATATTTTTATCTGTGATCCAGCTTCCCAAATTCAAAGTTGCCATGCAAACAACTGGTTAATAATTTGATCTCAGCTGTTTGACGGTGGGGGGTTTTCTGCTTGTGGCAGTAATTGCAGTGGTGGTGGTAGGGCAATTATTGTTATCTCCTGCTTTCCTTTCTGTCAGTGAATCATTTACTATAGCTACTGGCAATAACCTTGCTTAAGAATGTTAAGCTATGATCGTCAGTGTCAGTGGCTATATTTAGTGATGTGGAAATCTGTAAAGTACAGAAGTGTCAGCCTTAAGAGAAGGAATACTGAGAAAAAGAGGCTGTGATAGACAACTAGGTTGATAGAGTTAATTAGTTCATTAGATAGCTACAGAGCTAAGCAGTTAAACAGAATGTTTTGATA
>NC_068983.1:59442626-59446428 GCF_001194135.2 Octopus bimaculoides | reverse complement strand
TATATATATACATATGTATATATATCATACATGCATAGGCAGTTAGTAAGGTATATGTTGTAAGGTAAAACACAGATATATAGTCGGTTGGATATCTTTCTTTTTTTTTATCTTTAAAGCCTGGTATTTATTCTATCAGTCTCTTATACTGAACTGCTAAGTTATGGGAATATAAACACACCAACACCAGTTGTCAAGAGGTGGTGGGGGACAAGCACACACACACGTACATACATGACAGGTTTCTTTCAGTTTCCATCAACCAAAATCCACTCACAAGGCTTTGGTTGGCCTGAGGCTAGAGTAGGAGACACTTGCTCAAGGTACCACACAGTGGAACTGAACCAGGAAACATGGTTGGGAAGCAAACTTCTTACCACACAGCCACACCTTCACTTCTGAAAGATAAATAGGTGATTCAAAATAGTATTACTTTACATTGAAGGTAACAAAGATCCGAAAATTTAGAATTTAAAAATCATTGTATTTCACTTAAAAAAATTTAATTGATTAAATGTGAGTTTGAGTTTTGATGATCTTAAAGTTTGGAATGTTGGCTGTGTGGTAAGAAGTTTGCTTCCCAACCACATGGTTAAGGGTTCAATCCCAGTACGTGACACCTTCGGCAAGTGTCTTCTACTATAGCCTGAGGCCGACCAAAGCCTTGTGAGTGGATTTGCTAGACGGAAACTGAAAGAAGCCTGTCGTATATATATATATATATATATATATATATATATGTGTGTGTGTGTGTGTGTGTGTGTGTATATGTTTGTGTGTCTGTGTTTGTTCCCCCACCCTCGCTTGACAGCCAATGTTAGCGTGTTTACATCCCTGTAACTAAGCTTACAAAGAATAAATCCTAGGGTTGATTTGTTTGACTAAAGGTAGTGCTCCAGCATGGCCACAGTCAAATGACTGAAACAAATAAAATAATAAAAGAATCCATGGAACTCCATGATTTAATTTTGTACCTGAAATTTTGGTGCACAACTCCCAGGGAGGTTTTTATTCAAGACTTAAAACATTTTATATTTATTTATTTACTTCTGTGTTACATTTAATTGACATGGAAAGCCACCTGTCTTGTGGTGCTGCTCATGGGCGTATATTTTTATATGCATTTATCTAACATTTATCTGCATTTATCTAAAGTAAAAATAAAGAAAATATCCTTTTCATTTTAATATGTATGCTTTGAATGGGTTTCATTTCTGTTGTGATTGACATTGCCTTTCATTATTTCGGAGTTATTAATTTAAGCATCAGTCTAATACTGCGGTTGATGTAATCAACTTGCACCCCTTTCTTTCATAATTTAGACTTGTGCCTAAATTTGAAACTATTATTATTATTGCAGTGATCTGACAGAATCATCATGTCAGACGAAATGCTTTTTGATATTTCATCTAATTCTTTGCATTCTGAGTTAAACTCCAATCAAGGTCATCTTTACTCTTCAATTTTTTGAGGTTGATAAAAGAGAGTACCAGTGAAGTACTAAAGTCAATGGTATCAACTATTCCCTCTTGCTAAAATTGCTGGCCTTGTTCCTTTTCTGAGTTCAAATGCTGCTGAAGTTGTCCTTACTTTTGGGATCTATAAAATCTTTTGGGTGTCAATAAAGTAAATGCTGGGGTCAATGTAATTGACTTCCCTTTCCTTAAAATTGCAGGCTTTGTGCCAAAATTTGAAACCATTATCATTATTGTTGTTCTTGTTATTATTATTATTATTATTATACTAGAAGGTGGTACGTAGGAAGAATCGCTAGCACGCTGTACGAAATGCCTGGTGGTATTTTGCGTGTTACTACGTTCTGAGTTCAAATTCTGCCTTTCGTCCTGTCAGAGTTGATAAATCAAGTACCAGTGAAACAATGGGGTCGATATAATTGGCTAGTCCCGTCCCCCAAATTTCAGGCCTTGTGCTTATAGTAGAAAAGATTATTATTATTATTACTATTATTATCATCAAAGATGGTGAGCTGGCAGAATCTTTAGCACGCTGGATGAATTGCTTACTGTATTTCACCTGTTGCTGCGTTCTGAGTTCAAATTCCACTGAGGTCGACTTTGCTTTTCACCTTTTCGGGGTTGATGAAATAAGTACCAGTTGAACACTAGGGTCGATATAATCAACTTATTCCCTCCCCGACAATTTCAGGCTTTGTGCTTATTATAGAAAGGATTATTATTATTATTAATCTCATAGAAGCATAATTATGTTTAAAGCAACAAAAATATATTTTGTTTTTATTTTGATATTTAGATCTTTACTAAATTTCAGTTCCTTCTCATTGCATTATACAATTACATTGATAAATTAAATGCACACACATACACACACACACAGAATTTGTTGCTTAGAAATAATATTACATAGGTATACAGAGAGAGAGTTAATTAATTGGATATGTGCATAGTTAATTATATAGTGAGATACATAGATAGATACATTTGTAAATAGTCTGAGGAGTTGATACATTGAAAAAGAGAGTAAAAAGAATTGCTCAAGGTTGAGGTAAAGCGTGCAAGGAAGGGAAGTATTAGAAGTGAGTGGGAATGAGGTTGATCAGGATGTAAGAGATCAATATATTACAAGAAAAGTGGCCTCGGAGACATATGTGCAGCAATGGGTGATCAGTTTTATTTTTTATGCATTGCTTTTTTGTTTGACTTTTTTTTTTCATTTTATTGTTTTAACTTTTTGTCTTTTTGTGTTGTAGTGCTGCAAACAGTATGGCAAAGTAATAAGGTGGAATTTAAGAGTAAGTGGAAGGAAAGGAGATATGTGTGTGTGTGGGTCTATATACACCACACAAACATACACTATATATAAATATATATATATATATATATATATATATATATATGTATATGTACACACATACAAATATATATATATATATACATACAAGCACACACAAGTAATATACACACGAACATACTCTATATGTACACATGCATATACACACACACACACACATATATATATATATATAGATACATACATACATACATACATACCTGTATGCCTGTTAGTGTGTGTTAGTGTATTGTGTAAATTTGCCTTGAATATATATATATAATTACACCTATTCACATGTATTTGGATGTATATTTGTATGCATACATGTGTATATAACATGCATGATGTTTTGTAATCCTTAAGGGAATTAATACATTTCAAGATTTTGCACACCTGTATGAATGTATATATCCCTATACAGAAGTGCAGGTGTGCACATGTGAATATGTGTGCTTGTGTGTGTATGTATGTATATATATATATATGTGTGTGTGTGTGTGTGTGTGTGTGTATGTATATATATATATATATATATATATATATATATATATATATATATATAAACACACGTACAAATGTAGAGATATATGCATGTGATTTGTGTATATGTACATGCATAAATGTAGATGCTCAATCTATGTGTATATGTACATACCCCAATTAATTTCTAATTATAATGTATTGCTGTATGTTAATATCTGTAACTTATAATTAGATGTAGAGCATTGTCACTGAATAAATGCCTCAATAAGAAGAATAAAGACATGCATTGTTAAGTTTGTGTGTACCTGGCTAATCTGTATATGCAAATACACACACACACACACATACATATATATATTACGTCATATGTAAACAAACATAAGTTTGTTTTTGAAGCGTTGAAATGTATTGTAGAACAAGTAGAAAGATATTTTTTAATATCTTTCTATTTGTTCTAATATATATATATATATATTTATATATATATATATATATATAATGTATGTAT
>NC_068983.1:59440566-59441969 GCF_001194135.2 Octopus bimaculoides | reverse complement strand
CACACACACACACACACACACACACACACACAATCTGTACCTTTGAATTGTAGGTGTAGTTCATCCAAATAGCTTCAGTACAGTTTCCGTATACCCAGTTTCACTCAGAAGGTATAGATAGACCTTAGGCTATAGAAAATGATTTTTTTCTCTAGATTAGACACAGAGGGATGAAACATGGAGCTTTGTTGTTACAAAACAAATGCCTTAACCATTTACCAACCCTGACTCCAACCAGTTAATGACTATTCTACTACTCTCTTCACTACTATCCTATTGCAACTATAAAAACTATTCCTTATTCTCCCTCATCCCACCCCTCTCTGCTGTTAGCTCTTCATTACATTGGTCACTTTAGGCTAGTGCTACAAAAAGGTACTCTATATGCACTGTAAAATGTTTGGCTTTAGGAAGGGCATCCAGCCATTGCAACTGTGCTAAATTACACATAGAAGCATGCCTTGGTCCTCTAATTTCATCAGATTCTGTCAAACTGCCCAACCTATGCCAGCATGGAAACTAGGCATTAAATGATAATGATGATGATCACACAAACACACATGTATCATTGCGTTCTTATGTTAATTTTTCCATGTATACTCACACAAAACTTGCCATTAGCTGCAGTCCTTTATCTCATCCTTCAGGGATTTTAGCCTCTTGAGATCAGCTATCATTACTTCTTCCTCCATCTTCTTGTGCAGGTTTCTTCTGCTTGGATTGTTTGGCACTTCCTTGCTCAGCTGTCATCCTTCATCTGCATCACCTGTTATGTGCAGTTTTCCCCCTCAGCTTATTTGTGCCCTGTCATTGATGCACTCTAGCATTACACATCTAATGGAACATGATCATTTCATTTCTTTGTTTTCACACTTTCCGCATTCAGCATCCAGTTTATACTACCTTGCAGTATTATACTTTGTACCCAACACAATAGTGTCTGCCTTTAACTTGGCGAGAGAACCCATCCCTTTGTTGCTACAAAAACAATTGTTTCATTAGCTTTTTATCCTATTCCAACATTCATGCCTTTTTTAAGAACTTTAGGAGAGTAAACCAAATAGTTTGGAGAGAAAATCTATAGTTTAGATTCATTTTCTTTGTGGTATACATGTACATGCTTATGTGTACATACATACATGCATACATATATATATATATATATTCTGAAGTTGGTCTAACTGAAGTTGATTACTTTCTTATGTGGTGTACAATACAAAATATGTTGTTTTTTTTAATAATTCACACTGTGATCGATTTGATACCTGGTTGTGTTAAGGTGGAATTATAAATGTTTATAAAATAGTACTTGAAGATACCCAGGCGTCAAAATGATCATAGTGCAAACACACACACACACACACATACACGAATATACATATATATATATATATATATATATA
>NC_068983.1:59434846-59440192 GCF_001194135.2 Octopus bimaculoides | reverse complement strand
TATGCAATATTAAAAGTCTTCTAATTCTAGTTTTAACATTTTATGTTTGAGATTTTTGTTTTATATCTTATTCTTATCTACTCTAGGCACTGAGCCTGAAATTTTGATCAACCCCAGTACACAACTGGTACTTAATTTATCGACCTCGAAAGGATGAAAGGCAAAGAAAGTCGTATTGCAATCATATATTGTAAAAATGACAACATTAACAACAAAGATGACTAGCAGCAAGATGTTGAATAAACCTCAGGTGACTAATGAAACTTAAAAATCTCCATGCTAACATGAATGTTGTAAATATCACAACTTCAACTGTTAATCCAAACTGTCCAACCACCAGATTTTCATAATGGATGGCCAGGTGTCTCAAATAAGGAAACTGCAACACAAGCTCAAATGAAACTGGAGAAAGATATAAGTCAGTAAAAGAAAAAAAAAAAAATGAACTAGAATACTTGTGTAAGATGTATAAAAAGAAATAATGCACGATCTAAAATACAGAGGTAGCATAACTTAGCATTGCTCTATCAGCCGTTTTAACCAAGTAATTTTCTGATTGCTGAAAGAAATTTGAAGCCAAGGGAGCCAGAAAATATAAATCTGGTGACAATCACTGTGAAACATATATAATAGTTTTCCCATGATTCTAACCTCCAATAAAACAGCAATAACAATCACTACTAAAACCATTTCGACCAGAAAAATGGTTGGTGAGATCATGAAACACTGATGCATCTTCAGAATTTATTGTTGTGAATAATACTTTGAGGACTAATAATGAAATGCAGAAAATACTTTGTGGAAATTTAAGACTGAAGCTTGATCATATTTTCTATAATAGATTTTAAAGAAAGCTTGCTTCTCCCAACCTTGAGACAAACACATGCATATGCACACCCACAAACACACACACACACACACACACACAAGCATACACACATGCACACAGTTTTATTCAAGATGATGACCTTACAGTATATGTAAGCTATTTAAATGTGGTTTTACATCTTGTTGGAGGTAGGAATATATTCCAACAAAATGGAGAAATACATTGAAATAACGTTTGTACACTGTGTGGCTGCTTTCTTGAGTAAATGAATATAGACTCATATATCTATTTCTTTATTGCCCACAGGGGAATAAACATGGAGAGGACAAACTAAGACAGACAAAGGGATTGAGTCAATTACATCTACCCCAGTGCACAACTGGTACTTATTTAATTGACCCCGAAAGGATGAAAGATAAAGTCAACCTCAGCAGAATTTGAACTCAGAATGTAACAGCAAATGAAATACTGCTAAGCATTTTGCCCAGCGTGCTAACGATTTTGCCAGTTCTCCATCTTATGCAGTCATATATTATGGCCACCTAGATACTTTTTATTTATTTGTGAATTCAACAGTTATATATATAATATATAATAATTTAAATTAAACAGTTATATATATAATATGTAATAATTTGAATACAACAGTTATATATATATATATAATATATAGTAATTCAAATTAAACAGTTATATATAATATATAGTAATTTGATTTAAACAGCTATATATATAATATATAATAATTTGAATTAAACAGTTATATATATAATATATAATAATTTTAATTAAACCGTTATAAGTATAATATATAATAATTTGAATTAAACAGTTATATATATAACATAATAATTTGAATTAAACAGTTATTTATATAATATATAGTAATTTGAATTAAACAGCTATATATACAATGATTTGAATTAAACAGTTATATATATAATATATAACAATTTGAATTAAACAGCTGTATATATAATGACTTGAATTAAACAGCTATGTTGTATAATATATAATAACTTGAATTAAACAGTTATATATATAATATATAATAACTTGAATTAAACAGCTATATATATAATATAAAACTTGAATTAAACAGTTATATATATATAATATATAGTAATCTGAATTAAACAGTTATATATATATAATATATAATAATTTGAATTAAACAACTATATATATAATATCTTGAATTAAACAGCTATATATATATCATATATAATAACTATAATTAAACAGCTATGTATATGATATATAACTTGAATTAAACAGTTATATATATAATATATAGTAATTTGAATTAAACAGTTATATATATAATATATATTAATTCGAATTAAACAGTTATATATATAATATATAATAATTTGAATTAAACAGCTATGTATATAATATGTAATACCAAACAGTTATATATATATAATATATAATAATTTGAATTAAACAGCTATATATATAATATATAATACCATAAATAAACAATTATATATACAATATATAGTAATTTGAATTAAACAGCTATATATACAATCATTTGAATTAAACAGTTATATATATATAATATATAATAATTTGAATTAAACAGCTATATATATATATATATATAATATATAATAACTTGAATTAAACAGTTATATATGTAATATATAGTAATTCGAATTAAACAGTTATATATACAATAATTTGAATTAAACAGTTATATATATATAATATATAATAATTTGAATTAAACAGCTATATATATATATAATATATAATAACTTGAATTAAACAGTTATATATGTAATATATAGTAATTCGAATTAAACAGTTATATATATATAATATATAGTAATTCGAATTAAACAGTTATATGTATAATATATAATTATTTGAACGTCTATTTTTCCATATTTGATGCATTAGATGAAATTCATTGAGGCTGGATGCCCTTCCTGTGGTCAACCCTCATCTGTTTCCATGTCAGATAATATTTTACCAATGATGGACATACTTACACAAAATAACGGAAGGAAAAAACACTTCTATGATGGTGTCATTCATATACAACTATCTTGTGATATCGAGACAAGAACACACACAGAACACCAATACACACATGTGCATGTGTATGTGTTTGCTTATGGGTGTTCCTGTGTTTGTCCCCTCTCTACTTGTCCAGCAGATGTTGGGGACAAAAATAATTATGTTAGAAAATTACTAATTTTAAATCTCACAACGTGAGATATTCAGCAACAGTACTTTGTAGTAAAGATTGTTTGCCAACACAACATGGCAGCCCTGGTTTAGGACTAATGGGGCTAAATTACAGCAACATTAGTCCTAAACCAGGACTGCCATGTTGTGTTGGCAAACAATCTTTACTACGACATAAGCCATATCATTTATGTCCTCATAAACTAGCAATTCAGTGAAAGAAACTGATAAAATAAGTACCAAGACTTAAAAATAAGTACTGGGATCAGTTTGTTCAACTGAACCCTTGAAAGAAGTGCCCAAGCATGGCCACAGTCCAATGACTGAAACAAGTAAATAAATAAATAAATAAATAAATGATTTCGGTAGTGATCTCTAGAATTGCTACTTTCCTTATATTCCTCTTCTAGCTCTGAGCCAAACATATAGAAAGTGAGATGTGGAAGGATATATAGATGGACAAACAACCATGCGTTATGTAGGCAGATAACTATGTGAATAGAAGTAGAGATGGACTTACAGACACAAACAGATGAATGTTGGGATGTAAGTGAGGATACAGAGCTGGGGTTGGACGGACGAACTCAAGAGTGACTGACAGCCTTGCAGATGGTTATAAATATAGAGATAGACAGATGGGTTAATGGATGGATGTGAACCAATGTGTGTATGTGCATGCAAACAAGCATACATATGATTTTGTGTGTATGTGTGCTTGCACATATACATGTGTATATATGTGCTTTTGTGAATGAATGTATTTATATGTCTGCGTGTTTATTTATGTGTATGATTTCTTGTAGCTTATGGAAACTTTTATGCACATGAACGTGTGTATAGGCATATGTAGATGTGTTCAAGTAAATATAGTTATTTGTATGTGTATCACTGGGAAGAGACCTATTAACAGACACTTATAGATTGTTCTGTGCATAAGGAGGTGAATATATGTGTGTGTGCACATGTAAGAATGCATATGCATGCATGTGCATGGCAATCTTGCTAGTACAGCTGTCATGATAAAATGTACTCGATACACTATGTAAAATGGTTTTGTGAATGAGGAAAGACAGTATAGGTTCCAGGGACCCATTAATCTTGTCAAGAACTACACAACCTCTCTAGGTTGGAGCCATACTAAAATGCACCCAGGACGACTTTTTTTTTCTACTCTAGACACAAGGTCTGAAATTTTGGGGGAGGGTACCAGTCGATTAGATCAACCCCTGTACACAACTGGTACTTAATTTATTGACCCCGAAAGGATGAACGGCAAAGTCGACCTCAGCGGAATTTGTACTCAGAACGTAGAGACAGGACACTTTGTAAAAGGATTGGTGTTTTGATGGACATGCAATTGTAGAAGCCATGCCAAAAAAACTAAAAAAACATGAATGGTTTCCTGACCTTTGCAAGAAAGGAAGTGACTCTGAATAAGAACTAACATGGACTTTAGTGATCTGTCCATTTCACACTGGGACAGAAAGTTTATATGAAATGATCATGATGCCTGAGATAGATACGTATAGGTGTATGTCTATATGTGAGCAATTTTGCACATGTATGTGTTGTGTTTATACTTGGTTGTGAGTGTGTGTTCAGAAAATAAACTGACGAAGAGCTGATACAGAAAAAGAAATACATAGATTTATATATATATATATTTATGTATGCATGTGATGTGTATGTGTGCGTGTGTGTGTGTGTGTGTGTGTGTGTAGGCACATAGAAAGGTCAATGGGTGTGTTGACAGTTGCATGGATTGTGTTATCGAGTGACAAACAATTTGATGATTGACAGCCTCATGGTTAGTTATAGATATATGGAAAGACGACACATGTGTGTGTATATATATGTATGTATATATATGTATATATATACATATAATGCAGAGAGAGAGAGAGAGAGAGAGAGAGAGAGAGAAACAGAAAGAACATAAAAATAAAACCATATGGTTGTATATGTGTGTTTATATATACATACATACATACATACATACATACATATATATATCCCAAATGTGTACATATGTCTTTATGCATTTGTATTTGGGAGAGATGGACATATAAATAAAAAAATAAAAAAATAGACAGCCAAAAATTCAAATAGAAACACAAATTGAAGGTTTGTTTTCAAGAGAGGTAGATATATTGATAGATGTAAGAATAGTTATTTTGAGAGATGGAGATGAAAATAGTTTGAAATAACCTGATACAGATAGACAGACACTTGGATAAGTACATGTAGGCACACACCAATCTATCTATCTATCTATCTATCTATCTATCTATCTATCTATCTTTTTTTTTTTTTTT
>NC_068983.1:59429447-59434726 GCF_001194135.2 Octopus bimaculoides | reverse complement strand
CTATCTATCTATCTACTTACCTACCTACCTACCTACCTACCTACCTACCTAATGGTCTAAGAAAGAAGAAGAAGAAGAAGAAGAAGAAGAAGAAGAAGAAGAAGAAGAAGAAGAAGAAGAAGAAGAAGAAGAAGAAGAAGAAGAAGAAGAAGAAGAAGATCATACAGATAAATGGATACTCTAAAAGATATCCATAGGCTTTGAATGAATTATAGGAAATGAATTGAAACCATATCCTTTTCCTTTTGCTATTGACACATTCACTTATGTATATTTCTCTTTGCACGAGTTTGTGTGTGTGTGTGTGGATGTGTGAGAGAGTGTGTGTGTGAGTGTGTGTGTGAGTGTGTATGTGTGTGTGTGGAGAGAGACATACACATACAGCTTTTGTTCTACATCTGTTTTCCTTTCATTTCAATATATACACCGTCATTTTGTTTTTTGTATATTTTCATGTTTTCTGTTTTTCTTAATATAAATTTTTATTTCTGTGATGACTGCCCATGCATATTATTTTATTATAAAGAAACATCATGTTTTAGATATCAGAAATCATTTCTGATCAGTGATATTTCAACAGATTTCTTAGTAACAGAGTAATCTCAATTTCAACAATACATGTATGTAGGAGGTGGTGGATGTGTGTGGGTGTGTTCACGTGACTGGGATGCTTGTATGTATGTGTGGGTGGGTGTATTTGGGTGCTTGAGTTTGTGTGCATATGTGGATGGGATCTTTGTCTGTGTGCTGGTATTTGAGATTGCATGTGTGTTCATCTACATTATCAGGTTATGAGAATTTCTTGAGACTAAGGTAAGCCTATGCCTGGTGGTGAAAACTCCGTAGGCGTACATTTTAATGGGCAAGAAATTGCCACTTTTGGTGAATGGATAATCTCAACTTGAGTCTAGATCCATCGGTGTGAGAGGCTACAATGAATGATGAGATTGCTTGAGAGTAAGTGACACACGGACTCAGAGTGGCATTGATTCTCTACTGCTTGGTAAACTGAAGCAATAAAGTGTAAATTGTTCTACACAGATACACTGAAAAAACAGCTCTGTATTTGATCTCATCTTTCACCAGTTTGCTGTTCTATATTTTATCATTTTAGCAAAGTATATTCTTAATTCTGTTTCTCCTTTTATGTATGTATTCTTTCTGGCTTACTCCTACATACTCCTATATGTGAGGTAGCTATGTATCTCTTCTATAGCAAGACACTTTGCTGGTTCCTCAATCATACATTAGCTGCTCAACACCTGGCATAAAGCCACCTCCTCCTTTACTAAAACCACACTCAGTTGGAGAGGTTTCTTCTTTGTCTTTGCAAGACACTTGGCGACCTCACTACTGCTGGTACATGCAAAAAGCACCCAGTACGCTTTGGGGCTTCCACCTATAGACACCATACCAAAGCAGACATTGGAGTTCAAAGCAGTCTTCCAACTCACAGAATCCCCTCAAGCTGTTCAACCCAAGTCAACATGGAGTATGGATGTTAAATGATGATGAAATACCTATATCGATCTATACACATATATTTGTGTACATTAGTTATTTTACAGTCATTTCTTCCATGCTTGCAGTTGGACAAATGTCCTCTAACAAAATAACTTTTTTCTCCCAGTCTCTTGCCATCTTTGTGTCTATTAGGCTCAGTTTCCACCAATTTTTCTCATGGCTTTCTTGTTTAATTTTTTTTCATTTCTACAATGATTTTTTTCACTTCAATTTCCTAGCACTTCTTCACTCAGTTGTCATCCTCTATATGCATCACATGTCCATACCAGTTCAATCTTCTATCATACTACTCCAATTCCTATTATATTCAGTTATTCTCTCATTCATTCATGCTCCCTTCTTCATGCTGAATAATAGAACACATTTAATGCTCAAAAGCCTTTTTTTTATTACTATCCAGCATTATATTTATTCAACAGGTATCATATAATCTCTCCTTCACTCAGAAAGAGTTTTCCTTTATTATTAGTAGTGGTAACAGTTCCCTTCACCTTTTCCCCTCATGTTCTTAAACTGGTACCATACTCTTTGAGCACTCTTGACCTCAGCTAATTTGGCACCAAAGAAATGGAAGTTATCAACTACTTAGATATCCTTTGGTCATTTACAAAATGTCAAAAATATTTTTGAATAATAAAATATCCGTCTTTGACATTTAAGAACACTTTGAGATCTTATGTCTCGATTGTTTAACATCATCAGCTGAGCATGAAATTTTGAGTCACAATATATTATCAATAACATACTTTATTATTTCATATCCTGTTTTTATGCTAAGTTTTATATAAAAACAATTAACATTAGACAGAAGGATTATTCAAAATTTTTCAGCAGAATAGAGTACATGTTTATTAAACTTTTATAAGCAGAAGAGCGACAGAGACTTCGTATTTTCAGCTTCCTGCCTATCCTCTGTGTGTGCACGCACGTGTGTGTGCACGCACGTGTGTGTGTGTGTGTGTGTGTGAGCATATATGTATGCCTGTATGTTTGTATCTCACTAGGTGGCAATATACAAGCAGTATTGTCATTGTCATTTCTTCTGTCAACAAAGCATCTGATCACATTATATTTTTGAAAAACAGGCAAAAGTTAGCAACAAGGAAGGCATCCAGCAGTAGAACAAAACACTGTCTCTGTAACAATCATCTAACTCATGCAAACATGGAAAAACTATAAAGCAATGAACGAAAATATGTATATGAGTCTATGTACATGTGTATGAGAGAAACATGTGGCAGTGCATGGCCTTGTAGCTAGAGTGTTGGGCTTTTAATAATAAGGTTGTAGGTTCAGTTTCAGGTCAGGCAGTACTTTGTTTTTATGAGCAAAGTACTTAATTTAACATGGCTCCACATATTTAGCAATCTTTTCTTGCTCTTACTGCCACATCCTCAATGTTCAGTTGGGTTAACTTTTTAGCATTCATTTTATTGTCAAAGGTAAAGTTTGTTTATTCACATTGATTTGAATTAATCACACATTATCTTTGTGGCTTCAAGAATTCAATGATGTGATGGTTTGTTTTTACCATAACATTGTCAAGTAGTTGTGAGATGTTGGATTAAGCCAGTTTGAATGTACAAGTAGCAGAATATTTTGGCCGGATATGGCCAGTTTAAATGCTAAAGGGTTAAGAGATGAGAGGTTAAAAGGATACCTATATCTGTTCATGATTACATTGGCAATTTAAACAATTAGTGTACATGGTACTATATCATATACATTTGCAAATGTCAACTATAACCGTTGTAGTTTTTATATATATATATATATACGTAAGTGTATGACAGACCTAAAAGCACTTTATGACTTCTCATTAAATCCTTCTAGATTCTGAATCAAAACTCTATTGGATTGACTTTGACATTTCATTCCTTTAGGGTCAATAAAAAAAGAGTACCATGCAAGTTCTCAGATCTTAGCTGTGTCCTCCCTTGACAAATGCATGACCTCATGTCATTGTGGGAAATCCGTTTTATCTGAGGCACACCAAAAACGATACATTGATGAATGATCTTGCTGTTAGAGAAGCAATCAATACACCTGCGTGTGCATATGTACGCTCGTATTTTGTACGTGCCTGTGTTTGCACAGAGACATATACACAACACATTTACACTCAAAAACACACTCATACACACAAATGCAAACACATTTGCATCTCTGTGCACGTACTCAAATACATTGTATATATATATTCGTGTATGTCGTGTGTGCATTCAAATGCATACATATCTATATAATTGTGCATATGTGTATATAGTGTGTGTGTATGAGTTCGTTTAATGTCCGCTTTATGTGTGTATATATATATATATATATATATATATATATATATATATATATATATATATATATATATATATATATATATATATATATAATGTGTGTGTGTGTATAAATATATATAGGGTGTATTTATATGTATATCTGTACTGATATGTGTGTGTACTTGTATAAGTATCTCTAAAATATTGTGTTTATATGTGTATATGTTTGTGTGTGTACATATATATATATATATACATATATAAGTCTGTGAGTGTGTATAAATATTGGACATTTGTATGTGTGTAAATAGAGAAATGGTATGGAATGAGATAATACTAAAGTTAACTAAGTGCTGATCTATTTGTATTGAACACTTTTTTAGTGAAAGAGCTTTGGAGAAGAAAAGCAGAATGCTGTATGATGTCTGCAAATGAGAATAAGCTTTAGAATAGGCTAGAAAGTGATGGATTAGTTTGATGTCTTAAAATGCCTAAATCTATCGCACATACATACATGTATGTTAGTATGTGCATATATATATATATACACACACATACACATTTACACACACACATGTATATATATATATATATATATATATATATATATATATATATATATATATATATATATATAAAGCATATAAAGTGTGTGTGTGTGTATTTTTTCTTTTATCTTTTACTTGTTCCAGTCATTAGATTGTGGCCATGCTGGGGCACTGCCTTGAATTTTTAGTTAAATAGATCAACTCCAGTTCTCTCTTTTTTTTAAGCCTGATACTTAGGGGGATGTAAACATACCAACGCCAGTTGTCAAGCAATATTTGGGTATATATACAGGCACGAAGAGACACACACACACATATATATATATATGATGGGCTTCTTTCAATTTCCATCAACACAAGGCTTTGGTTGACCTGAAGCTCGATTAGAAGACACTTGCCCTGCCCATTGTGCCATGCAGTGAGATTGAACATAGAACCATGTGGTTGAGAAGAGCAAACTTCTTATCACACAACCATACCTGCGCCTATACATACATATATATATATATATATATATATATATATATACACATATGTGTATTTATATATATATATATATATATATATATATATATATATATATACACATATATGTGCATATATATATATATATATATACACATATATGTGCATTTATAGTAATATTGAATTTTTTTTCTATGTGTATACCTATATTTCTCTTACTTTGCAACTTGTGATACATGTATGTATGTGCAAACAGAGCAACAAATTATGAGCATACCTACTCGCATGCATGCTTGTGTGTATGTGTGTATGTGTGTATTTGTGTTAAGTTAATTTATTATACTTTATTTTATCGTCATCATTATCCATCATCACTCATTTAAAAAATAATGAACCAAGGATATTTTCAAGAATAAATATTAAAAACTGGTCCCTATCTTCTGGAATAAACTACCCTAAAATTGCAAAA
>NC_068983.1:59423574-59426114 GCF_001194135.2 Octopus bimaculoides | reverse complement strand
CTGTGTGTGTGTATGTGTGTGTATATATATACATATATACATACATATATATATATATATATATATATATATATATAATGATGATTTATATATACATACACACAAGCACACAAACACACACACACTAACACATAAACATATACACAAACATACACACACATGTATATAGACATACACACATAGACATTTACAAATATACGTACATATTTACAAATACATATATATATGTGTATTCTTATGCGAGTGTATGTATATGTTTGTGTGTGTGTGCGAGTATTCTAATTTTTAGAATAACTACAACTATTCTCTCTCTCTATTTATCTATCTATCTCTATATATACACACAGCACACACACAAACACACGTGCATGTGTGTGTGTGTAGACTTCAACAAGTGGCTTAAGACAGTCTACACAAGGAAACCGAAAAGAAAACATTATAAGGTTATGAAAGAATAATTTGATGACAATAACCAAGTAATTCATCTACAATTTTGTTATTAGAGAAGTCTTGGTCGACTGTAAATGATAGCAGAAAGCCACCTACAGCTGACTGCGAATATGTGTGTGTGCGCGCGTGTGTGACTGTATATGCGTATTTGTACTTATGCATGAGCCTGTGTGTGCATAAGTATATACATATGTACATGAATATATTATAGAATGTTTTATTTAAAAGTAGAATTAAGAAAAGGTATTACAAGTTCTTTTTTTTTTCGTTTTTTCCTGTTAATTGACTATGACAGAATGTATTTTTGCGTTGTGATACTGTACTCATTTAATACAAATTTTCCTCCCTATTTTATATGATATCTTGATTATTTTCAAGAATTATCGTTTGTTTCAAATATTCATGATGACAAAATACTTAGATTGTCTTGGAATATTTGTGGTGATTAAGCTTTGATAAATGTGTGATTTTTGTGATCAGAAAATGAGGTGTATAAGAATGGGAAAAAGTTGCTTTATTTGTTGAGATTAATATTTCAGTAAAATTGAGTAGATGAGAATTTCATAAATGTTGATTATTTCAAAGTTACTGATTTAGTTTCACTTTCTGTTTTCCAAGAGACAAGAATTGAATTTGTTTGCTGTCACATATATATATGTGTGTGTATGTGTGTGTGTGTGTGCATGTGCTTAAGAGCATGGAGTTTTATAGAATATATTGGAGGGGAGATATTTAAAGTAACTATGTGAGTGCTGTACTTGAGTAAGAAGACCCATCGAGCCAAAAGAATCGTAGCTGTAGCAGATACTTGAGTCATGCAACTGGCACCCATGTCATAAAAGCACCCACTACACTCTCAGAGTGGTTGGTGTTAGGAAGGGCATCCAGCTGTAGAAACCATGCCAGATCAGACTGGAGTCTGGTGAAAACTTCCAGCTTGCCATCCTTTGTCAAGCCCAACCCATGCCAGCATGGACAACGGATGTTAAATGATGATGAGGATACACACACACGCACACACACACATACACTTCACACATATGTGAAGGCATACACACGCACAGGTGTGTCTATATACCTTCACATACACACCTACACTCAAATTTAAATACTTCTTCATATATTCTTTCATGTTTCTCTCTCCTTTTACTAGTTACAGCCATTAGGCTGTGACCATGCTGGAGCATTGATTGTAAAGGTTTTAGTGTATCACATCTACCACACTACTTATTCCAATCTGGTGCTTATCAATATCTATTTGTTGAACTGCTAATCTTTCACAGTCTAAAGGGATAAAGCATATAGAATGATGCTGTTTTATTTTCTCACTGGTGTGAATGTAACACAGGCAGGAACACACACAAACACACAAATATGTGTATATAGCAGGCTTCTCTATAGTTTCCATGTACTGTATTTCACTTGCAAGAAGTAGAAGTCAATCTGAGGCTTCAGAGAAAGATACTGCTTAAGGCAGTGCACTGTGGTATTGAACCCAGTGCCATGTGATATCAAAGCTTGTGTCTATGGGTACATGAATGTTTATTGTATGGGAGATCACATGAAAGAGGGTAGGTCCTCAAATAGTTTAGAAACAAGAAAATATTAAAACCAGGTTAAAAGGAGTGAAATTTAGAAAAAAAAAAGAATGAAAAATATTAAATAACGAAAATGAGAAGAGAGATGACAGGTGACAAAAACATTGTCCACACACACACACACACACACAAACTGATACACACACTCTCTCTCACATACACGCACACAGAAAGATACTCCCCCCACCCCACCAAACAGAAAGATCGCATTGTGAATGCGAAAATGTATTGAATACAAGTCAAATTACAACTAGTATATAATCATAGCATAATGACAGTTAGAATGTGGATAAGGTAAAAAGGTACTCGGGTACTTACAGTGACTTGAGATCTGCTGAAGCATTCAATCCACTGACCGAAAATATAAGTAGACTTTGGAATAAAACCAAGCCAAAAGGTTTAAGGGTAAAAGCCTGTCTTCTTGACATGGTGATTCCTTGTTCACATATGGAGTACTTGTTCAGTTTTTTTTTTAGTTATATATATATATAT
>NC_068983.1:59422931-59423524 GCF_001194135.2 Octopus bimaculoides | reverse complement strand
TATATATAATTTTTACTTCAAAAGAGAAGAGCCTTATTATTATTATTATTATTATTATTACGAGGTATATGTTTCTTCTTGCTTTTAGCTGGTTGGAAGAAGCAAGTGTTCTTTCTCCCTATTTCTCTCTCTCACTCTCTCTGTCTCTCCCTCTTGTTCTTCCTCGCTCACTCTCTCACTCTTTCTCTTTCTGTATGTCTGTATTTTTCTCTTCCTCTTTATCTCTTTTTCCACCTCACTCACTTCCTATTTTTGCAGTCTCCCTCCCTCCCTCTTTCACATTTGTTTACCTTCTGCTCATCGTGGTTTTAATATTTTTTTTTTACTTCTGCCATAAGAAAAGACAGTGTGACAGGGGGAAAAAGAAAAGGTGTGTTTGCTTGGTGGAATATTTGAATTTGTGTTTTTAAAGAAGAATAAAAAAAGGAAATTAATAAATAAAATTTCTGTTAAACTTGAATAACTTCCCTGGACAGATTTTTTATCTTTTATTTTTCTACTTTCAATATCAATGTACCATCTTGATCTATTGTTTGTCCTTATATAGAGAGCCTGTTTTTCTTCACCGTTTTCTTGGTTTTAAAATTTTTTCA
>NC_068983.1:59410849-59417020 GCF_001194135.2 Octopus bimaculoides | reverse complement strand
ATTATTATTATTATTATTATTATTATTATTATTATTATTATTATTATTATTATTATTATTATTATTATTATTATTATTATTTATCCATCGATCAAATCAGATAGGTATGGAAATGTAATGTTTCAAATCAGTCCAAAAATATTTCTATGGACATTCGTTTTAGCGATGAAGCTTTTCAGGAGGAAATTCAAAGCGTTTTCATTTGTTATCTGAAAGTAATTCATCTTATCTGTCAAAGATGGGGGGCTTATTAGCGCCGCTTTTCTTCTTTGACAAAGCTATTGAAAAGTAAATTTTAACTTCTTGTCGGATCTGGAGAAAGGTGTAATACCCTTTCACTGGTGACACTGTTAATGTTAAGGCTCTGCTTAAACTGTCACAAGTCAATACAAATACACAGGTAAGATATGAGCAAGGAGGGAGCTCCAGAGGACTGATGTTCTGGGGAAGAAGGACTGTAGGTAATGGTTAATGAAAGGCCTGTGGTGTTAGACACAATAAATAGAAGTGATGAGAGAAAGGCAATTGAGTCAGATATGAGTGATGGAACAGCTCCCAGGAAAAGAAGCTGATACAGAAATGATATGAAAATATATAGTATTTAGAACCAGCAATGAAAGTTACGTTTCGTATATGAATATGTCTACGGAAACAACGCTATCAAAAATATAAAAATAGTACTGAGTGTATATGCATATTTCAGGTGTTCTTGGTCCCTCTTCAGTACCACACTGACTCCATTAACCATCCACATACACATTACTTAACTAACCACTAAGTTTAGTGGAATAACACAATTGGAGATACCAATTTTATATGCAAAACACATTCCTGGCAACTGGTACATCATCATCATCGTCGTCGTTGTTTCACATCCGCTTTCCATGCTGTCATGGGTTGGATGGTTTGATTGAGGACTGGCAAGCTGGGAAGCTGTACCAGGCTCCAATCTGATTTGGAAAGGTTTCTACAGCTGGATGCCTTTCCTAAAACCAACCACATATTAATTGATGTTAGGGACACTGTATGCAACCATAATAGACTACAAAGTATATTAAAGGCTTAAACGTCAATACTATGTTCTACTTGTGTTAGCAGTGCTACTAAATCCCATTTTAAAGCTATCTCTACAGGTTTTCCATAAATGGGCTTGAGAAGACCCATCAAGCCAAGTGATATCGTAGTTGTGGCCAATACCAGTGTCGCATATCTAGTACTCATGCTAGATATGCGGCATGTAAAAAGTACCCTTCAAAGCTGGGCCTCAAGGAAGCAGTGACAAGTGACCAAGACCTTTGACAATATATCATGTTTGAGAAGACCTGTCAAGCCAAGTGAGATCATAGTTGTGGCCAATGCCAGTGTTTCATAACTGGCACCTATGCTGGTGGCACGTAAAATGCACCCTCTAAACTCATGGAGTGGTTGGTGTTAGGAAGGGCATCCAACTGTAGAAACCATGCCAAATCAGATTGAAACCTGGTGCAATTCCCCAGCTTACCAGTTTTCTGTCAAACCATCCAACCCATGCCAGCATAGACAATGGACGTTAAATGATGATGATGAGGATGATATCAGCAAATAAACAAAAAATCTTAGAACAAATTTTTAAAATGAACCCCTAAGAATGGAGTGCTTATGATTTGACGGTTGAGATGATCATTTATCTTTTACTCGTTTCAGTCTTTGGGCTCTGGTCATGCTGGAGCACAGCTTTGAAGAGTTTTGGCTGAATGAATCCAACCTGTTGATCTAAAACGTTCCACCAAAATTTCTTCCACGTAAAAGTTTAATAATGATATCAAATTCTGGTACAAAGCCAGTGATTTCAGAGCAGGTGGGTAAGTCAATTACATCGACCCTGGTGCTTAAATGGGTCGTATTTTATCAACCCCGAAAGGATGAAAAACAAAGTTGACCTTGATAGAATTTGAACTCAGAACATAAAGTTTCATGTAATTTATATTCCGAACACCAATTGAGGTACCCAAGTATCCCTTTTTTAGTAAAACCATTACTTCTGTCCCTCTATACTATAACCTCTCACCTGATTTACAGGCACTTCCTTCAGTTCAACTTTCTAACTCAGCTGATCAAAAAAGTACCTGTGCAGGTGCCACATAAAAAGCACTTACGTTGGTGGCATGTAAAATGCATCCAGTACACTCTGTAAAGTGGTTGGCATTAGGAAAGGCATCCAGCCATGGAAACCATATCAAAACAGACAAATGGAGTCTGTTGTAGCTTTCCGACATGCCAGCTCCTGTTAAACCATCCAACCCATGCCAGCAGGGAAAACAGACATTAAATGATGATGATGAAATAAATTTTGCATTTATTTTCTTTGAAATTTATAGAAACACAACCAGTGTATTTGAATAAAAATATGGTAAGTAAAGGGGTAATGCCTTTTGGTCATAAACCCTACTTGACCAGGACTGTTCTGGGACTAAGCACCACTCTGACCACTGACTGACAACATTGATGTTTCTTTGTACAATTTACTAGAAACAACACTTACATATCCCTCAACTCCCTTCTAAGAAGCAGAAACAAAGAAAAAATAAAAAGGCCACAATGGATAATGTGATATCAATGCCTGAAAAAGAAATAGATGGAATGTTCATATCTGGATACATTTGATGATAGGCTCTGTTTCTGGTCAATCTAGTTTAACCTAGAGCTATACAACATAATCTCCAGCAAATGGTTTATAAACGTATCAGAACAAACAATTAAAAACACGAATAAACAGATCTGCACCTAGCTCTCCTGCCAATGGTAAACTTACATGAAATGTGTGATGCACAGATACAACTGCAGTGTGCAATTTCTTAATGCAAAGGTTGCATAAAATAAAAATGTACCAATTAACTTTGATGTGTACATATGCAGTCATAAATAGGTATTGAATAAGCTGGAACATTCTTTCATGATGATAGAATTTCTCTTGGAGGATTCACAGGACTGTCTCTGCCTTAATACAAGTCTGCAACTATAGATGTATATACATTGAGGCTTGTTCCACTCTCTTTCTCTCTCTGTCATTCATTCTTTCCCTATCTTTCTGTCTCTTTCATCTTTATTCTCTTCTTCCCTCACTCTTTCTTTCTCTATCTCTCACTCTCTCTCTTATGCAAAGCCACAAACACACATTCCGATGAGTTGTAATACACCTGAACACTTCATATAATAGCATATTTTACACACACACACACACAAAACCGCGCATACAAACACACACACACACACACATGCACACACACACAAACATAGTTTTATAAAGCATGTGTGTGTACAAACACATACACACATTTAAGCACACACACATAGTTTTATAATGCATGCGTACACACACACACATATACACACATGTTCAAGCATAAAAACAGTTTTATAATGCATGTACACACACACACACACATACACACACACACACACACACACATATATGTGTGTGTGGACACATATTGTATGTGTGAAAAAAAAAAGAGGCTTTTTCCTGACCGGTAAGCCAGAAAGATGAACAGGCACAGATAAAAATACAACACACACATACACACATACACGCACATCTGGCATACAAGCACACACACACGTGTGTGTGTATGTGTGTGTCTGTGTGTGTGTTTGTATGCCTTGGTGAATAGTAGTATTTTGTCTGTGATTAATATTGCTCGTGTGTTTGGACCATTTACTTTAGTGTTAATATCAAAACACCTTCTCAGCACACAGCATCACATGTATGAAATTACACCTCATAATACTGTCTTTTCTTTTTACAATTGTATTATAGATTATCACTTTATTTTTCTCTCACTCCACCTCTCTCTCTCTCTCTCTCTCTCTCTCTCTCTCTCTCTCTCTGTCTTTCTATATGTCTCTGTCTCCCCTTGCTATTTATCTAATGGCCTCCCTCTTCCCTTTTATCGCTTCCCTGTCTCTTACTCTCTCTATGTGAGTAAAGTTTCTAGCTTTCCTCTTTTCCTTCTCTCTTTCACATCAACTCACTCACTATATCACCCTTTCTCTTTCTCTTCATTTAGTTCTTATTTCTTTTCTATATTTGTTTCACTGTTGTCTTACATCTTTCACATATAAGTGAACTGGTACACACACACACAGAAGTGTGTGCGCACATGCACACACACACACACACACACACACACACACACACACACACACACACACACATTTCAGATTTATGTGTGCACTATAAGAGCAACAATAGTGTTGTTGCAAGTGAGAAATTATCAATAACCATAAAACACCAGACATATGTTTTTTTGTAGTTACACTTCACCTCCACATTGAAATATATTCAGTTAAGGGGGTACCTGACAAATACAACGTTTTAAACTCAATCAGTTCACTTTTCATCCTACCATTTGGGACATTTAATGCGGATAGTAATTGTTGACTAACAATGAACTACCTAACCATGACTGCTGATAGGTACACACACACTGCTATGAAAAAAAAAGAAGTACCCATTACATTGTGTAAATGGTCAGCATTATATATATATATGTTGTTGTTGGCACTCCGTTGCTTACGACGTCGAGGGTTCCAGTTGATCTAATCAACGGAACAGCCTGCTCGTGAAATTAACGTGCAAGTGGCTGAGCACTCCACAGACATGTGTACCCTTAACATAGTTCTCGGGGATATTCAGCATGACACAGTGTGACAAGGCTGACCCTTTGAATTACAGGCACAACAGAAACAGGAAGTAAGAGTGAGAGAAAGTTGTGGTGAAAGAGTACAGCAGGATTCGCTACCATCCCCTGCCGGAGCCTTGTGGGGCTTTAGGTGTTTTCGTTCAATAAACACTCACAATGCCCGGTCTGGGAATCGAAAGCGCGATCCTATGACCGCAAGTCTGTTGCCCTAACCACTGGGCCATTGTGCCTCCACTATATATATATATGTCATCATTGTAATTTAATCTCCATGTTCTGTATTGGTATGAGTTGAACATTTTAACAGGATCTGATGGGTCCAAGGACTGCATTTTGCTTCATTGCTTGCTTTATCCACAGCTGGATGCTCTTCCTAATGCCAACCAATTTACAGTGTGTATTGAGTGTTCTTTTTCATGGCAATGTAAGTGTGTGTATGTGTGTGTATGTGTATGTGTGTGTGTGTGTGTGTGTGTGTGTGTGTGTGTGTGTGTGTGTTTATAATTCTCATCATCTTAGTGCCCACATTTTGAAGCTAACATGGGTCAGCTGAATCTTACTGTGGTAGATTTTCTACAACTAAATGTCCTTCCTATCTCTAATTCTCACTTGTTTCCAAACTAGGAAATATTTTCCCCTGGTCCTTTGCCCAACGAACATCTCAATAGTCAGGCACATTTTTAAGGCAGATTGTAAGCAATGACCCAAATTATATGGATTATAGCCTTATTTTTATACACAACACTAACATTAAGACAGGTGCAAAACATATGCACATGTACAGACACGCACACACACACACACTGAGGTGGGTGAGAGTAATTGCAGTGGAGCCAGAAAGGAAGGTAAAGATGTTGGTGATGTATCGGAGCATATCCTCAAGATACAAGAACATAAATAGAAGAGAGACAGAAGATCAAGAAGACTGCAAGACTGTGAGAGGCACTGAGGGATATTTAGGAATAGGGGTGGAAGTGATGATGATGACGATGATGATGATGATGACGATGATGATGATGATGACGATGATGATGATGATGATGATGATGATGAAGATTTGTGTGTGTGTGTGTAATCAGAGTAGCACATAGAAAATATGGGACACTTACATGAACCCATTATCAACCACACTCTAATGAGCCTCGATCAGAATATTAATTAAAAATGGAAAACAGCTATCAGATGTTCAATTAACATACATTTAAATGAGCAAACCCACTGAAAGAGGCTTTACACAGCCACTTGAACAGCTAAAGATAGTAGTCAAATTACCCTAAATTTCCATAAATTTCCATCCAAATCATTGTAAAGAAAAATGTCACACTATTTAATGTAGTCCTCCATACACTTGAGAAATTTATGGTATGGCCATAGCAAGGGCCCTTTTGATGTTAATTATTCTGGATCATGGTTGTGTTGGGGCTAAACAACAAGATAAGACATTTATTTAAACAATATATTTCACTCTCATTTGTGCATGCAAATATGT
>NC_068983.1:59409022-59410640 GCF_001194135.2 Octopus bimaculoides | reverse complement strand
GCTACACTGTTATTACAGGGAGCATCTTACAATTTGTGGCACTTGGTGAAGAATAGAGTTTGATTTAGCAACCCTCATTTGCACCTCCTGCCGCGAGGTAGGTTCATCTGGGTCTCTCGACAGGAAGAGGTCCAGCTTTGATTTAAAAACCCCTACATCTATTTTGTGCAGGTTCCTCAGGCTCTTTGGGAGAATATTAAAAAGCTGTGGGCCCCTGAAACCCAAACTGTTGCAGTAACTGGTCCTGAAGCGCGATGGCATTGCTGGGATCTTTGGCACTATGCAGTGTCGTCGTCCCGTTCTAGCATAAATACACCAACACTGATTGTCTAGTGGTGGTGGTGGAGGTGGACAAATGCATGCACACACACACACACACACACATGACAGGCTTCTTTCACTTTCCATCTACTAAATCCACTCACAAGGCTTTGGTCAGCCCAGGAGTACAGTAGGCACTTGCCCAATGTGCCACACAATGGCATAAAACCTGGAACCATGTGGTTGAGAAGCTAACATCTTACCACATAGCCACTCCTTATAGAATTTGAACATGGCATCTGCTGTAGACCATGTAGCTATGCTAACTACTTACTCCAAAATGACGTCACGACCCTTGACTGCTTAGATTAGCCCTTAAATTAAGATTAAGTAGCTACAATAATAGATACATTTATATGTGGTGTGTGTGAAGGTGGTGGCTTAGTGGTTAGGGTGCTGGACATAGGATCAAAAGGTCATAGTTTCAATTTCTAGGCTGGCAGTGAATGACACCCACAGCCTATACTGAGAGTTTGAGACATGCAATCACATCCTTAATTCTATGGGGAGTGACATAGAATAGCCACAAACACCCTGTAATCTTCATATGAAGAGATCCAAATTTCATTCCCAGTTAAACCCATCTTTTTTGTTTTGTTTTGATTTTAATGTTATTACTCTTGGTAAGGGTATGAACATCACAATTTTGATACCCAGCTCCTCTGTCTCAGAAATCAATAAGTTTAATCACCCATTAATAGATACTGCTGATTACAAAACATCAATCTGAAAATATAGACGTTCAATATTTGACTATGTATTCAGCTGTGAATGTGAAATAGATTGTCTACACCTGTGTGTGTGTGTATATGTGTGTGAGAGAGAGAGAGAGAGAGGGACTATGTGATTACTAGTTACTCTCTATCTCTCTTTCTCATACATACACTTCTGGTATATAAAACTGCTGGAGGTATGTTAGGTTTTTAATGTTTCATATGTTTTCCATCAGCATTAACCTTACATCCTTCTCTTTATCTCTTTATCTCTTTATCTCTTTCTCTCTTTCTCTCTTTCTCTCTGGTTCTCTTTGTCATTCTCTCTGACAATATCTTCCTTTGTCTTCTTCACCAAATAATGTGTGCAAAAAAGATATTCACCACTTAAAAAATCTACCACATCACCATCATAACCTTCACTGCATTTATCATCATTGTCATCACTGAATCAATAAGAAAGCTACCAAATGATTCCTTGCCTCACTAAAAATAGAAACTAAAGCTCCCTCATCACACATCCTGACAAAAATATGAAAGGAAGTACATGCTGGATAATGTAGTCCTATAAATATATCTATATA
>NC_068983.1:59398414-59408238 GCF_001194135.2 Octopus bimaculoides | reverse complement strand
TATATATATATATATATATATGTATATATATACATATCATTATCCTCATTTAACATCTGTCTTCTATGCTGGCATGCGTTGGAGCTAGCGAGGCAGAAGACTGTGCCAAGTTCTGATGTCTGCTGTGGCATGGTTTCTCCAGCTGGATGCTCTCCCTAATGCCAGCCACTTTACAGAGTGTACTGGATGCTTTTTACTTGACATCAACATCAGGAATATTGTCATGTAACTTGCAAAGCATGACTTTCAACTGAGCAGGGAATAGAACTGAGGAAGGTGGCTTTGTGCCTGGTGATGAGAGGTTACAAAATGATAGAGGGACAGAAACATGTGTCTTGTTGTAGAGAGGGTACATGACTACACTAGTTGGAAAATGAGAGAGAAACAAAGAGAGAGATGGGGAAGAACATGTCTTGTGGGGATACCCTTAAGTGACAGCGAGGTGTATATAAGTGAAATCGTACATAGAATTACATCAAATGAGTGGACAGGTAAGTTTGTAAAAGTGGATGATTGAGCGCAGGTTGGAAGGGGGCAGGTTGGAAGGGGGCAGTTAGGAAGGTATTAGGTCATCCCATAAATAACGCAGTTTTTTCAATTGCATGAACTAAAAGTTGGAAGGGGACAAGATAAACTACCTGCATCAATTTGCTATAAAAGCAGATAGTAATTTTATCTTGTGCTTATCTATTTCATCCATTTCATCTATCAATTACTCCAGCCTACTGGAGTTATATAGATAGAATGAGATATTGTCTCCCCTACACTGAAACAGCTGTAAGACACTGTCCCATCTTCAGTCACTAGATGTCCTTTTTAATTGCTAATATGACATAATATGTCACATGTGTTTGTATATTGTTTTTATTGTCCTCTTAGTTGAAAACTAAACAGGTAAATTGACATAATATAATGTCTGCAAGTTAATGGATACCACATATTCCCTTCCATTTTCTTATTGCTATATATATATATATATATATATATATATATATATATGTATGTATATTTGTGTGTGTCTGCGTTTGTCCCCCCTCCATCACTTGACAACTGATGTTGATGTGTTTATGTACCCGTAACTTAGCGGTTTGGCAAAAGAGACTGACAGAATAAGTTCTAGACTTACAAAGAAAAAGTCTTGGGATTGATTTGTTCGACTAAAGGCGGTGCTCCAGCATCGCCCCAGCAAATGACTGAAATGAGTAAAAGAATAAAAGCATAGAAGAATAAAACAGTTATTCTATTGCACATGGGTCAAAATATAGAAAAAAGAATTTGAAAATGCACTGGGAGTCCTTTAGATGGTTCGTTTTTAAAGGCTTAACGAGTTTCACAGATTTGTCTCATTTTCCTAAGTTGAAACTGAAAGACATGGGGCTGTGCCTCATCTGAGAAGCAAGACTGTTGCCACACAGCCCCATGTCTTTTCTATCTCAAATTTTGAAGTTCAGAAAAATCTATGAAAACAGTTAAACCTTTTGAAATATATCGTCTAAAAGACTCCAAGTGCATTTGCAACTTCTTATATACACATACATTTGAATATATGTGTGTGTGTGTAGGAGAGGTGCAGGTTAACGTTGCGAAATAGTTGTGAACAAACATCATTGTCACACAAGCAGTATTGTTTGTATCCTGTCTTCTGTGGAAACATAAGGAAATATTGTCTTACTTGGAAATTGGTGAGAATTGGTGCCAGGAAGAGTTGTAGACATTTTGCTTCAACATATTTGGTCAAACCCATGCAAGCTTGGAAAATTGAACATTAAGAAATCGAGATGATGTTGACTATTTCTGTGTTGTATTACATGTTTCATATATCCCCTGTATTAGGTGGAAAAGGAGACAAAGAATTCAAAATGATGTTTGTTATGCTTCTGAGATATTGTAATGTTTACAATGACTCAAACATATTGATATGCACCCACTATACTGTTTATATATATATATATATATATATATATATACATATACATACATATGTACACATACACCAATGAAAATATGTTTGGCATTGTGTTGGAACATTCATAGGATTGGAAGAAATGATAATGTTAATAATGCATTATCATTTCCGAGACAGTGACTGTTCCCATACAACGAAAGCTTATGTAGATGGTGAAGGGGGAAAAAAAAGAATTTCTAGATGTTTTACATAATTCAAATGTAATCCAGAACATGGACAGGTTTTGTGGAGATCCAAAGTTTCCTATCATGGAAATGATTTTTGCCTGAAACCAATGGAATGACTGTATCTGTTTAGCTGAATAATCAAATGATTTATTCCTGTCATTGTTAAGGTGCAGTCATGGCTGTGTGGTTCAGAATTTTACTTTACGACCATGTGGTTTCATTTTCAATCCTTTTGTATGGCATTGTGAGCAAGTATCTTCTGCCATGGCTTTCAGCAGACCAATGCTTTGTGAAAGAAATTTGGTAAATAGAAACTGTACTGAAGCCCATTAGCATATATATATATATATATATATATATATATATATAATATGTACACGCACTGGCTATTAAATGATGAGAGAGATGATATATATATATATAAACATGCATATACACATAAAGGGCTTCTTTTAGTTTCCATCTCCCTTATCTACTCACGAGGCTTTGTCCAACCAGGAGCTATAGTAGAGGACCTCAGAATGACATGGTTGGTAAGCAAACTACTTAACCACACAACCTTACCTGTGCCTATAAATCTAGTTCTTTATTCAGAAGATTACTGCTCCATCTTTTCCCCCCTCTGTCTTCTTATATCCACTTGCTATCAAGTTACATATCAACACACCTTAGTTTTAATCCTGCCAATCTTTCCATTCAGCAATAGCAAAGTGAAACAACTAGAAAGCTGCTTAACACAGGTAATGTCTATCTCAGTCAAGAATTAATTGTTGCAGTCTGTGTACCCAAGCTTCTTACGATGAAAGAAATCATGCTCCGGCATAATGTAATCAAGTCAGTGATTTTATTTGACTCCAAGAAACAAGTCATATTCAAATTTCACAGTAATGGCATGATATTGATACAATCATTATTATTCTGCTTAGATGCTAGGAAAGTGATATCCAACATAGAACCATGAAAAATCAACATGGTGTTAATGTTTGTGTTAGTGTTTCCAAAGTTATTTTAATTTTGCTCAACAAAATGGTTATACGATTATTTTAAGCTTTAGCATTATTGCTGCATTTTGATAATGTTTAACTGGTAATTTTGTAGTTATAACAAAGTTAGTTAACATCGGTTGGTGTTCTAAGGAAAACCATGACATATTTTCTTCAGTTTTGTTTCATATGTAAACAATACTATATTAACACACATGCATACACACACATATATTCATATGTATGGGAAGCACTTATGTTTTATGAGAACATGACTATGTGTCAGTATTATATTTTAAAGATTTTTTTGCACCTTATCTGGAACCAATTTCTTAAGGGTTTCAGTTTCCCCTTCAGGATATGAAATGTATTAGACTTATATGGGGGTATATAATCCCTGGTTTTTACCACAAGCAACACTTCTACAAATATCGGCTATTCGAAAAGTGAAAATTAGGAAGCTTTTCCTTGTTACCACTTAATTGCTAGATAGCAAGATCAATCAACACACTTCTATTTTTTATTTTGGTTTTACAGAGTTCTGAGGAATTATTTTCACCATGTACTGTAAAAGAAATCCTACATAGCACATGGAAATTAATCAATACTTTGCTGACATGGTTACGACATTATGCAAAATTGGTTATATTAAATATTGATGAAACAATTGTAAATGAAATATTAAAATGATTTGCTAACTCCATTCTTTGATATTTATCATTATATATATAGCAATAGGGACAAAGATTGGATTGTTATAGTGGAACATTCATGGCTTTGAAAGTTATAGCTGCATATCAGAAGGTTGCTCCAATGGCAGAGAGCATAACTAGATGTTTTACATAAACTGGTTTGATAAAATCTTGTGATTCATCTGGTACTGCATATACTTAACCGTTTTGTATCTACTGGTGCTGGTAGCAACTTGGAAACAAGTGTTTAGTGTTAACTCAACGACCTTCAAATTAACATTCCTGCATGAACACCAAGCTGTACTAGTGGTGATTGATTTATGAGTTAAGTTCACAATTTCACTGTTTTGTCATTGTGACTATTTTTGCCTTACATACATCTCTAATTACTTTAATGAATTCATGAACATCAGTTTCTCATTTTTACTCCACTCTTTATAATAAATCTGAGGTCATATACTTCAATAACAAATCAACACTGCGTGACTACCTTTATTAATGCATGACTGATTTTAACAGCTTGGACAGGTGTTCATTGAAGAATATGGGTGAGCAGTTATTGATAATTCTGATGTAGCAATACAAAATAAGACAGTAAAAGAGCAAATAAAAGATAGGTCTGGTCTTTGCAACAGTGTGGTCTATTAATACCTATAGGGACAGAAACCCAAATAACGATGTAGGCCTATGATATGGTGATAGTAAATTAACAGTTCTCGCAACTGCATTGCGTGTCTGTATATTGTCCATAAATGATAGATCTAAAGCAATGTTTCTCAAACTTTTATGTCCTATGCCCCACTTTGATTCTTCAAAAGAAATATACATCAACCATGAACAGATTTAGTGTATACACACATGCACATGTGTGCATGCATGTACACACACACACACACACACACACACACACACACACAGGCATGGCTGTATGCTTATGATGTATGCTTCCCAACCACATGGTTTCAGGTTCTGTCCCACTATGTGATACCTCAAACAAGTGTCTTCTACTATAACCCCAGGTTGACCAAAACATTGTCAGTGGATTTCATACACAGGAACTGAAAGAAGCCCAACTGTATTCATTGTTTCTGTCTGTGCTCTTCTATGTCATTTGTATGCTGTTGTCCTTCACTTTTAGTCCTTGTCTGTCCATCATGCTGGTGATATTTCTTGTATCACTAGTGCAACCAGAGGGGGAATACTATGGAATTTAGTCTTCAAACTTTAAAGGTGCTAAAACTATGAGAAGTCTGATCTCTATGGCTAACGAGAGGATTTCTGTGTTTATTTCCCCACTGGCAGGGCATGCACACCACCTTGAGAAAGACTGATCTAAAAGTATGTGTTCCTAATTTGGTAAGAGTAGAGTTCATTGAAAAGAGGATCTGAATATATTGAATAACTATATAGAAGTTCCTTTGGTTCTGACACCAAAAGTTTTGTTCACAAAAACTTTGTCTACATCTAATGTTTCAATAAAATTGTTTGAAATCTGTTACTAATTCCTTGGTTGTGAACCTGTCTGATATTAATATATTAGTATATTAGTATAAAGCCTATATTAGTATATTCTGGCAAGTGTACTTTTGGGGCTACCTTTTAATAATTTAAACATGCTTCAAGAATTATTTTGGCAGAAAATGAATTTCTCCTACTTGCTGGCTATTCGCATTCTTATGTGACCACAATCTTTACATTCATTTTACCAACTTCATAAATGCTCTATTTGTAACCAAAATTTAGTATTACCAGCTACCTTATTGCATATTACCAGAATATGTAGCTTAGATGTATTATCCAGCCACAATTTGGTGATTTACTATTAATTGCTACTAAGTCTCTTGTAGTACCATTAGTTACTAATGGTAGTTATAGATTCTGTGACATTTTCTGTTGTTCTGTTGGCATTTATTAGTTTAATCATTGGAGGATGTACTGCAGATGTGCTAAGTTATTAATCGTTATATGCATGTGTGTTGTTCTGAATGGAACTCAAATTGGTTGAGACAGATTCAGGAAATAAAAGCAGACTTGATGATTATATTACTGTTAATGGGTTTAATGGGTTTTTTATTCTAGTAATTTTGCTTCACCATTCACTACATTAACTCTTTACATACATCTAACCTCCTCTTCCTCCTCCTCCTCATCATCATCTTCATTGTTTAACGTCTGTTTACCATGCTGGCATGGTTTGGACAGCTCCCTGTCCAGATTCCCAATTGTCTGTTGTGGCATGGTTTCTACAGCTGGATGCCCTTCCTGACACCAACCTTGTTTCTAGATATCTTTTACTTTCACCTTCTTAGTTATGTTGCCTTGAGGGTGCATTCTGGCACCTTGTCACCACCATCTTTATCTCTCTTCCTGGCACCAATCCAGTCATTTTCATCCATCCATATAAAATGTGAGGTAGCTATAAATTGCCTCCACAGCATTAAGCCTCTTCTTGTTTCACACCTCAAACTTAAACTCCTCAGCATCTCAAATACAGCAACCACCCTACTTCCCATCCTTCTTCTCATTTAAAGTAACCTCACCACTAGTACCGGTGTCAAGAGAAAAATACCTGGGACTCTCTGTAAAGTGGTTGCTATTAGGAAGGGCATCCAACCTTAGAAATCATGCTGGAAGAAGACATAACCCCTTTGACTGTTGGATCCTGTTGAACCATCCGTCCCATGTCAGCACGCCTAGAAAGCTAATGCATCTGATGATGATGATGCTGCTGCTGCTAGAGTGTTTCTCTTTGAACATCATTTTTCGCATGTGTTTGTCATCTGGATACTTTGAAACTTGCTACTATTTACCAGTGAAACAATCATTAACTGTACAATGCCACTGTTTGCCCTGCAGCAGAGAATTAATCATTCTCTCCTACCCCTTCCTCTGTAATCTCCACTCTAGCCTGAAGGAAGGGTTAATTGCCTTTCTGCTTGTTTTCTGATGATACCCAACTCCACAAGAAAGTAGAGTCGTGTATATTGAATGTTGTTGCTTTAGTTGTAGTTATTGCTGTCACTTTTTTTTTTTTTTTTGTAGCCATATAACATTTGTGTTTTGTCAAGCATCATTTGATGTCCATCTTCTATGCCGGCATGGGTTGGACAGGCTCTGATGTGATGATAGGATGCATTTTGCTCCAATGTCTACTTTGAATCGGTTTCTATGGCAGGATGTTCTTCCTCGTGCCATTCTTTTCATAAAGTGTATTGGGTGTTTATTTTATTTCCTCTTTAACACTAGTACTAGCATTTGTGAGGATTCCTTCATGCCTTGCAAGGCTAAGGGTCTAAAAGTGGTCTCTGTAACTGAAGGAGAAAGAACTGCACGGATAAGGATTCTAAGCAAGGTAGAGAGATGAAAGATGAAATAGAAGAGGAGAGGATGGGGAGGAGCATGGTAGAGAACAAGGGAGGGAGAAGGATTAGTGATAGGGGTTATTGGGAAAAGGGGAGAGGTTGGGTTGAAAGATGAGTTGCATAAATAGGGTTTCTACGGATACTTACAAAGAAACAACCAATCCATTATTTTTCTTTGGTATGCAAATCTAAGATGTCCAGTGCATCAGCTGACATTGAACTTCCACAGGCCAATGGTATTCCAGTCATAATTTTGCCATCTCCCTTGTGTGGTACACTATCCTGATATTTGAGACTGAATCAGACATGATTGTCATTTTAAGCATTGTTGGGAGTTTCATTTTAAGGGAGCGAAATTTTGACATTGATTGCTATACTGAGTAAACTGCTGTTTGGCCGATCAATTTGTGGCAGCAGTGGTGGTGGTGGGTGTATCTAGGGTTACATAAATGACTGCTTATTTTTCCAAGCTGTCAAAGAATTTCTTTTTTTATTATTTAAGGAGCAGAATGCTGCCTGCTGTGTAACCATTTTTGAATTTTACCCAGCACCATTAACTGTGATTTCAAATTTTGACACCATGCCAGCAACTTTGGGGGTGAGGTAAATTGATTACATTGACTCCAGTGCTCAACTGGTGCTTATTTTATCAACCCTAAAAGGATGGAATGCAAAGTTGACCCTGGTGCAAGTTGAACCCAGAACACAAAGATAGATGTAATGTCACTAAGTATTTTGCCTGGTGTGTTAATGATTCTGCCATCTTGCTGCCCTCCCAGTACTTTTAATGTTGAACAAGTTGTTGTTTAAGCCCATGTTTGCACTGAATAAGCAGTTATAATCAAAGGTCTTCTAACCATGACAATCCTGCCTTTGCTTCATGCATAGACAACCAGGAACTACTTTATTTATGTTTTTGTTGAAATAGTATGGCTGCATGGTTAGGAAATCTGCTTCTCAACCACATGGTTCTGGGTTCAGTCCCACCATGTGGCACCTTGGGCAAGTGTCTTCTGCTATAACCTTTGGCCGACCAAAGCCTTGTGAGTGGATTTGGTAGGCAGAAGTTACCGTTGTCTGGTGTGGCTGTGTGGTAAGAAGCTTGCTTCCAAACCACATAGTTCTGGGTTCAGTCCCACGGCAGGGCACCTTGGGCGAGTGTCTTCTGCTATAGCCTTGGGCCAACCAAAGCCTTGTGAGTGGATTTGGTAGACAGAAACTGAAAGAAGCTTGTGTGTATGTGTGTGTGTGTGTGTGTGTGTGTCTGTGTGTGAGTATATATGTATGTGTTTGTGTGTCTGTATTTGTCCCTCTTACATTTGCTTGACAACCGGTGTTGGTGTGTTTATGTCCTCATAACTAAGCCATTTGGCAAGAGAGACCGATAGATTAAGTTGTGCGCTTACAAAGAATAAATCCTGGGGTCAATTTGTTCAACTGAAGGCGGTGCTCTTGCATGGCCACAGTCAAATGACTGAAACAAGTAAAAGAATAAAAGAATTATATGCGTGTGTGTGTGTGTATGAAAGCGCTGGGTACAGTGTGGTCTAAGGGAAATATTTTGGCTGCTATTTACGACAAATCAAGCAAGTGCATACATGCTCCTTGGTATGTTTGCATTGAGCAGGTTGAGAAACTATGTATGAGCCCCTCCCCTCAACTAGATCTAATGATAGCTTTAGTTGAGTACAGATGTTGTTATCGTAAAAGAAGGGAATGAAAGTGAATGTGTGTGTGTGTGTGTGTGTGTGTGTGTGCATGTGTGTGACAGTGAGTAATTGAACAAGTTGCGAGAGTTAAAGTAAAATAGTAGCAATCGAAATCTGTAAACACTGCAATACGCAAAATAGTGAAATGTGCGTGAAGAATGCATACACACACAAATATTTATGACATAATACATACATGGAAACATACACGCACATGCATATGCACACGCACACACACACACATACACACACACACACACACACACACGTGCATAAAACACATATTCATGCATATTTTACACACAATCATGAAAAGAGATTATTAGAAGCTTGAGCATGATAGCAAGGTGTTTAGTACGGTATAAAATATTGGAGTATGGTGATTGAAAGAAGAGAACAGTGTCAACATAGAGGAAGGAGGGGGAGAGAGAGAGGGTTGATGAAATGAATAGCAGTATATCAGAGAGAGAAAGAGCGAGAGAATGTGTGTGTGAGAGAGAGAGAAAGAGCGAGAGAATGTGTGTGTGTGAGAGAGAGAGAGAGAGAGACAAATAAGCAGGTGATGTGAAGAGAGATATGGAGTATTGAAGAACTGGAGAAACAAAGAGAGAAGTAATGAGAATGTCGAATGAAAGAGAGAGAGAGAGTGAGAGAGTGAGAGGAGGAAGAGCAGAGAGCATATGGAAATATATACAATCAGAGAGAAGGAAAGAGATGTGGTAAGCAAGAAGTAGAGAGAGAGAGAGAGAGAGAGAGAGACAGAGACAGAGAGAGAGGGAGAAGTAAGAGTAGGTGATATTAGAAGAGGTATGGAATGGTTTTAATCAAATAGAGAAATGCAGAGACAAATTGAGAGAGAGAAGGAGAGAGTGAGAGAGAGAGCAAGATGCGGGCAGACAGATATACAGATACCAGTAAAGAGAGAGAGATAGAGAGAGAGAGAGA
>NC_068983.1:59394325-59396725 GCF_001194135.2 Octopus bimaculoides | reverse complement strand
GTGTGCGTATGTATGCTATTTGTTAGCGTACAGTTGTGTATGTATATGTATGCTGTTCACTTGAATGTGTGTTGCTGTTTAGGCCTAAGTCAACCTTGAGTCAATCTATGATCAAAGGCATTCCAACATTGACCATCACCTCTTATTATGAGTACATCTAGAACTACATTAATTAATATGGCCTTTTCCTTTAAGATGTTAGGATGAGATTTAAAGGTTTGACTGCTATTTCTAGCAACTTGATAGACCATATACAAACACCCTTAACTCATGCGTGTGTGTGCCTGTATGTGTGTATATGTCTGTGTGTTTATTATGTAGCTCTGTGTGTGAAATTGTGTGAATCATTTCAGTATGTAGTCTACTTGCATGTCTGTGTGTTTGTTCATTTGTTTGTTTATTTGTGTATGTTTGTGAAATGTGTGTATGTGGGTGTGTGTGTGGGGGTTATTAGTGATTGTTTGGCTCTGTGATTGTGTGCATTATTTCAGTGTGTTGTCTACTTAAATGTGGGTGTTTGTGCGTATGCATACGTTAATAAGATATAGTTCTCTTAACAGTATCAGCCTCATGCCTGTGTGCTGATCATACAAACCTATGAGCAAACGCCATGCTGATCATTGTACTGTATCCCCATACTTAGTGCAGGGGTATTTGAGGACATTTATTTATTGGTATACTACTCTTCAAATCAGTTAAAAGGTTTTTATTTCTTTCAGGTCCCCCATGACAGATAAAATGCCAGCACAAGAAATGAAGTCATACAGTCACTCTATGTGCGGAACGCAACAATTTAGAAATTGCTCACTTTCCTTTTCAAGTTCAACTTGAAAAAGCTGATGAGGATTTTGCCAAAGAGGAGGGTGTCTGTCTTTGGGCCTTTCAATTTGGTCCATCACATAACTTCTCTTGCCAATCCTTCCCAAAAGAAAGCATGAGGTGATCTTCACAATGGATTCAGCTGGAAGCTGGATCCATCCTATTAGTAAAGTTATGTTGAACAATTGCTTTCATAATGCTTGGGTACAGGACAAGTGTGTATAAAATGGTTTCTTGCTCTGTGAGCATTTTTATACTTACAGAGTTTATTTGAAACTAGCTATGCCCAGCTGGAAGCACAGCCAGAACTAGAATTTCTGGAAATTACCTTGGGCGCTGACCTAAAATAATTCAGCCAATTTAGTATAAGATCTGACCACCTCAGCAAAACAGTTCTGGAAGTGCTGTGTCTTCCACCCACACGTAACATTAATTTCACACACCCTACCCCAGTACACCAAACTACATTTCCTCTTATCTTCTCTTCTTCATGCACTATGCTAATCTCTCCTTCCCCACTCTTGTCCTCCCACCCGGACAACTGTATCATTGCTATCCTGCCGTTCCCTACCTATATACTTGGGACTCAGCAGTCACTGTATTCACCCCATTTTTGCATCTTTGTGAACTCTCTACTCATTCACCCCCAGGCAATCCTCTGTCATTCCATTTCTATTCACTTCCTTTCACCTTGAGAGTATGCCATGGCACATTGCCACCCTCTCCCTTGCTCTCTCTCACTCTCACTCTTCCTCTCTCTTGCTCACTCACTCTGACTAGAGTAACCATGTCCCTCCTCTATGGCAAGTCAGATGTTTTTGTCCCTCTGTCATACTCTGACCTCTCACCTCATGGTACAAAGCCATCTCCTTCAATACTATCCTCCCTCTCAAAGGGTTTTTATCTTGCAAGTTACTTGGTGACCTTGCTGGTGCTGGTGCCACATAAGAAGCACCTAGTCCACTCTGTAAAGTGGTTGGTGTTAGGAAGGGCATCCAACCATAAAAAACATGCCAAAGCAGAGAGTGGAGTTTGGTGCAGTCCTCTGGCTTATCAGCTCCTGTCAAATCATGCCAGTATGGAACACAGGCATTGATGATGATTATATATAGAGGTGAATTCTAGTAGCTGTCCCTGGTAGATTTGGAGAGATTCAGGCACCTTTGGCACTAAATTCGAAATCATATCAAATTAACCAACATTCCTCTTGCATCTTTGGCAGAGGTAAGACACTATTCCTGTTCACTAAAATGTTTTCTTATCTCGCCTGTATTAATTTTGTGATTCTTCTGTAGCTTAGAAGTATTTTGACTTCTATTTTTAGTGAAGCAAGTGCTTATGTAGTACCTTAGTATATACACAGGGTGACCCAAAAGTAGATTTACAGTTATTCAACTGTCTCTTTCACATTCATATATTAACATTTAGATCTTAATTATAAAAAAATATGAAACCATTATTCTATGCTAATTTAGGTAATTTTGTCAAGCTCCTTTTTCAAAGAAATTTTTAAAGTGCCTAAGTGATAACTTTAAACCTACCTATATATATATATATATATATATATATATATATATATAT
>NC_068983.1:59389468-59392891 GCF_001194135.2 Octopus bimaculoides | reverse complement strand
TATATATATATATATTTATATATATAACAAATGAAAGGAAGAGAAAATGGAATTCTGGAATTCATGAGATTTTTTTATTTATCACAACTGTTGTTTTGCTCCAAGTTGCATTAGTCCCTCATGGATGAGATTCTAGGCAACTGGTTGTTGTTGTGCATCCTTCAGTGCAGGTGTGTCTTATTTGAAAGGATAGGATAATATTAGATTTATAAGCCCTAAAATTCACTCCATAATTGCCCACGGGCATATGGCGCAGTGGTTAAGAGTGCAGGCTACTAACCCCAAGATTCCGAGTTTGATTCCAGGCAGTGACCTTAATAATGATAATAATAATAACATCAAAAAAATACCTCTGGAATGAGAACCCAGGTTCGAAATTTCCCCAAGACACCTGATGAAGGTTGGAGAGTATATCAGCTGAAACTTTGTGTTAACAACAAACAAAATGAGGACAAATATCTGTCAAATGTAAATAATGTACATAATTCCTCATGTCTTAAATACAGAAATGTAATATGCATATATATATATATATAACAAGTGAAAGGAAGAGAAAATGGAATTCATGAGATTTTGGACAACTAGTTGTTGTTGTGCATCCTTCAGTGCAGGTGTGTCTCATCTGGTGATTTTTTTAAACGTACACCAGTTTCGCTTGGTTTGATTATAATGCATTTCGTTATTTGCCTGTAGCTGGTTGCATACAGGGTTTCTTGGTTGGAATGACATGAAATGGATACAGTTCATTTTTATATATAAGTAATGGCCTTACATATAATTAATTATGCACAAAACATGTACATAGGAATAAAAAAGAAACAGAAAAATTTATTTTGATACATATACAATGAGCTGGTACTATTCCTGCTTTGATAAAGACATTTCATGAAATAAAGTCATAAAAAGATAAGACAACCTTGTAGGTGACGGACAGACAAAAACACAGCGGCACACTCAAGCAGTTAATTAAAATCTGGCAACTCAACTCTAATGTTTTGTGGATACATATAAAAACACATTCACTCACCTTGCTTCATCCTACAGGTACTCAAGAATCAGTAGGCTGTGGTGACCATGCCATGATGATTTACAATTATTTTGTTGATAGTTGTCCTATACATTCTTAGTCCGTTTTATCGGTAAGTTTGTCATCTCAGTGATATGAACAATTATTGGCACAACTGGAGGAATATCTTAAAGTCTTTGGACTTTAGATACACAGAAACCAGATGGATACTGGTTTCCCTGGCTGAGGAATGGTATTCTATGATTAATTTGTCCTTTTCTGCTAATCCTTTCTATTTTCAAAAATAAATATATATATACATTGCTTTTAAACTTCTATAGATACATGCATGCATGCTCACACACACACAATACATATATGTACCTATAGATGCTTATATATGCATATATGTGTATATGCACACACACACATACATCAGTTTTATACTGACCTACACACAAATACACACACACTTAAATATATGCATGTATGTGTGTGTGTGAGTGTATTTGTTACTTACACATTACTTTCATGTTTTCATATTGTCCCATATATTGTTTTCAGAATCTTTTTTCATCTCCTGTAGGTGTAGGTACTTCATTTTCCTTTCCTTACTCACTCCTTTCTTCTCCTAGTTTCTGTATTGTTATGCATCTTTCTGTCAGTCATTGTTTCTTCTTAGCACACAGATCTCATTCTGTTTGATACATTCTTAATCTTACATTTCCATTTTTTTCCTCTTGATTTTTATATGTCTTTATTGACTAACAACTTCAGAAACATATAGCAAAAATAATCTTGTATGCGTGTCTGTTGTGATAGAATCTGGACTATCCTCCAAAATGTGAAATATTTCTCTTCCTCTTAATTCTCTTTGATTCTGATGTATTTTAGTGCAAAATATTAAATTTTTCATCTTCAACGTATTTACTTCTAGTTAAATCCCTATCATAATTATTTTAATAACTTTGGTTTATTTTTATAATAAAACAAAAATGAATTGAGTTGTTCATGATTGAAATCTGTTTTTTACTTCTTGCACATTTCTGTAGAATATTTTTTGCTGCTTGTGTAGAACAGTTTTTTTCTTTCTTTTCTCATTTTGCTTCTAAGTTGTTGTGTATGCTTGTATCACTTATCGTCAGTTCTTATCTACTCAAAACATTACAAACATTCACCTTCCATTTTAATTTCTTTGTAGCTTAGCAACTCCTTGAAAACATTGCAAAATTCGTCTTTCACAGTTTAGAGATTTGTCCAAATATGGGGCTACCATACAAAATGTCAATTGCTTCTCTTTCATTTAATTCTTTTTGAATTTGAAGCATTTCAACAAAAAAGTAGGAAGTTTTAGCTTCTTTTTATATTTTTCTTATTTAAAAAATTTCTTCAGAAATATTTTAATATTTTTCTTAATAAAACTTGCATTATTGTCTTTGTTTAATATTTTCTCTCAATCTTGTCAATTTTACCTTGATTATTTTTATTTTCTTATGTGCAGCATGACATTACAAATCTATGTTGTCTTGTTTCTTGTCTCTGCTTGCTTTTGTGTAGTGTATTCTTTTTGTGTCACCACAGTTATTGAAAAATAAGAGAAACAGTCAGACATTTGTGTTTTATTCATATAATATTCAAACAAACAGTAATAGTTGTAAACAACACTAAAGAAACTATTACTAGTCTCAGGAAATTTATAGAATGGTACAATTTATGGACGGGGTTTAATAAAAAGTGAAAATAAAAAATGTACCAATGTGTTTATTAAAAACTTTGTAGGTTACACATTTATTCATAACTATGCCATGTTGATAGTTTTGCTATTATATATGTATAAAAACTTTTACAAGTAAAAGTTCAATAAACTTTTACTCTACTAGAAAGTATTGAGTAATCCACCAGTTTAATGTTAAATTGTTTATATATATAACTTGACATAAAAACAGATAGATATTAAATTTCTACATGCCAAAACTTTGGAGTCACTGTCAACCTTGTCCTTGTAAATGTTTAATATGAACTTTACTAAAAAGCATTGAGTAATCCTCAAGTTCAATGCTATATTATTATATATAACCTGACAATAAAGCTAGCACTAATGTCTGGTTCTTTATGATTTTAGTTCAAATCCCATTAAAGGCAAGTGTGCTTTCCATCTCTCAAAGGTATAGTATTTAATTCAACATAACACATTTCCACAAAGAATATAACAAAACAAAAAAAAGAAAAGAAAAAAAACAAAAGAGAAATTGAAATTATATATTCTATGTGGCACCTTGGGCAAGTGTCTTCTACTATAGCCTCGAGCTGACCAAAGCCTTGTGAATGGATTTGGTAGACAGAAACTGAAAGAAGCGTGTATATATATATATATATATATATATATATATATATCATCATCATCATCATCGTTTAAC
>NC_068983.1:59384776-59388826 GCF_001194135.2 Octopus bimaculoides | reverse complement strand
GCAAAAGCACCCATTACACTCTCAGAGTGTTTGGCATTAGGGAAGGCATCCAGCCATAGAAAACTATGCCATATTAGACTGGAGTTTGGCACAGCCTTCCAGCATGCCAGCATGGACAATAAATGATGATAATGATGATATATATATATATATATATATATATATATATATATATCACCATTATCATCCTTCAGTATCTGCTTTCCATGCTGGCATGGGTTGGACGGCTTGACTGAAACTGGTAAGCTGGAGAGCTGTACCAGGTTCCAATCTAATTTGGTATGATTTCTACAGCTGGATGCTATCTATACTTTTTTCTTTGGAATGTCTCAAAGCACAAACACAAAGCTATAAATAATAGCATGTAAATATTTTATTGGAAAACCTCCTTTTTGATGAAAAAAGAAAACTCAAAGGCTGTTATAATTTATAGCTTTATGTGTGGGTTTCAAGATATTCCAAAAGTAATTAGTTCACATTCTCTCAAAAGTTTATAAAAATCTTATGCTATCAGCAATATATATATGAAGGCAGAGACGTACATGTAATGGACTCTGCTGTCAGTTTCAACATTTGAGAGGTCAAGTGTTCAGTTGAAAAAGAAATGACTTCAATTCATATGCTTGAAATCTCTTGTAAAATGTTTGCGAATCAAGAGATTCACACATCAGTTCACAATTTGGACAGCAGATGGAGCTGTCAGACATGCCTTGTGTGTTGGGTTTAGGTTTCATATTCACTTTTATTTCTTGCAGTTGGCTTAGATGATTGGCTTCAATTTCTTTTGTTGCCTTAGTGACAGCTAGACTTCTGTTTCAAGTGATCAATGACAGACAGTTTTAGAAATCCTTGAACTGCAGCAGTGGCCTATCTGCATTCCATGCTCTGTCATGGAAACTTTAGATATTCTGTGGTCTCTCATTTGGACGACATGACTCTCCCATCTGAATTGTGATTGAATCTGAAATAATTTAATACCCCCGAGGCCACATTTAATGGGCAGAACAGAAGTAAAGATTATTTTGTTCATCTCCTCTAATGCTTTGTCTCTGTTAGAAAATTGACTGCAACAGAAAATAAACAAAAACCAAAAAAATTGATTAAGCTATTGATAAATGTGGTGGATTTCCATCATTCAATGAAGAGGTTACAGTTGCTTGATCAACTGAATTACCTGCCCCTGAATTAACAAGTAACTAGCTGAGCATTCCACAGATATGTGTACTCTTACCTTAATTCTCAGGTACAATCAATATGATAGTGAGTTACTAAGCTGTATCACTTGAGTTACAGATACAGTCCATCTGATATATTCTGTATTTGCTGGTGTACAAGATGCAACCCCTGTTTTACAAGTATACTTTGTGAACACAGAAACAAATCTCATATTTCATCATATGCTAATGGAAAGATGTTGCAATCCTTTAGCTTTTAAACTGTCCATATCTAGCCAAAATATTCTACCTATTTTATCTTCAATCTGGCCTGTCTCACCTATCCCACAATGTCATTTTAAAAATAAACATTTTGCATCATCGAAATCTCAAAGCAATGAGACAATGCATCATTTATTCAAAACAATGTGAATAAATAAGCATTATATTTGAGAGAATAATTTGAACACTAAAGGGTTCAAGTGGTTTTGTAGGGGAAAATATATAATTCTGTGCATATAAGTATAATACAGATATGTTATGCATGTACTGTGTTTTAAATTTATCTTTCAAATCAGCTGTACAGTTGATAATATTTTAGGCAAGGATGTAAAACTTGTACTTTTGACTGTAATGTTTTGTGTTACCATGATCAGCTATCAGGGTGATGCACCACTACTATGGTTTTGTTGTCATCCACTCATTGCAAATAGCTGATAGGTGGATGAAAGCTTAACCTCCTTCCATCGTCTTAAAAGAATTTTCATTCTGATAATGTTGCCTAAAGATAACGCAGTCACTAAATAATCATTTCTACTGGAAGCACAAGGCCTCAAATTTAGGGTAAGGGATTAAGTTGATTACATTGGCACAGTGTGTAACTAGTACTTATTTAATCAACCCTAAAAGGATGAAAGGCAAAATTGACCTCGATGGAATTTGAACTGTAGAGGCAGAAGAAATACCACTGAGCATTTCGCTCAGCATGCTAACGATTCTGCCAGCTCACCACCTTCCAGCCAGTCACTAAATAATGTAAGTGCACATATCTGACTTGGGTTATGTATGTTTGGGAAAGGATGTATAATGGGATGATGTGAACTCTCTACTGCTGACACATTGTAAGCAATTTTAAAGATAGTGCTAACAAACTCTGATATTTTGGCTAGTTTTTAATATTCTATTATTAGTATTAATTATTATGCTGAGTGGACTTAAGCTTATCCAATTCCCTTGCCTACAACAATCAGTCTCTCACCGAAAAACTTTTTGATATATTTAAAAAAAAAAAGAAGCATACCTTATACATTAGCAAATATAGGAATTTCTGTCAGTCTAATTTCATTTACAAGGTATTGACCCTGAACTATAACAAATGACATTTGCCTGAGATGGATCAAACTTAGGATTTGCAGTCACTGGGGTGTCTGTTTAACTTCTGACCATATTGCACCTACCAGTGACAAACAACAAACAATTCACTTAATGTCTTAAGAATTTGGAAGATTTCATTTTATTAAAGATTTTACTGGAGATATTGTTGGAAAAAAATTGTTCTATTCTGCTTTTCTATGATATTTGCAATCTAAGAACGAATTAAGGAAAAAATAATTAATTAAGCTTGTAATTTCTTACAACTTTATTTTTATTTCTTGTTCTGTGTGTCTATGTGTGTCAGCTTCTGAGTGAGTGTGTGTCTGAGTGTCTGTCAGTTTGACTCTCTCTATCTTCCTCTCTGCGACAGAGATAGAAAAGGTGAGGAATTTGATTTGATATTTCTGATAATAAATAGGTCATGGGTCTTATATAAAACAAAATTTAATGGTATTTTGCAAGTCAAAATTTTGTAATTAAAACGAATACAGATATCATTGTGTTTAATTCAAGTAAATGGTGAAGCTATAAATTTGTAATGAGATAATATAGAAATGCTACAGAAATTCACATTAACTGGTAAAAGGTATGAAGTTGTTCTTTGTAACAAATGGTAAAATTGTCTTCTGTGAAGCAAAAGTAACAATACTTGTTTCCACACTCAGTTTCTTGCATGACCAAAACTGACAGATTTATATAATTAAATTATTTTTTGTTTAGTACATGAAGCAGAAATGTGAGGAAGAGAAGGGCTGTAGAGATGTAGTTTGGTTTGTTGTGGTAGAGTGTATGAGAAGTTTCCTTGTTAAGTGTGGGTGGGACACATGGTGCTTCTAGAACTCAGATTCGCTAATGTGGGCAGGTCTTCTCAAGAACTTCATATCACCAGACATCTTGGTCCATAGTCATTTCCTCCATGAGGTCTAACTTCCTGAGATCAGTCCTTACTGCTTCATCCCATGTCATCCTGGGTCTCCCTCTTCCACAGAATCCATCCACTTTCAGTGACTGGTACTTCTTTATGCTGCTGTCCTCATTCATATGTATCACACATCCAAATCTACGTGATGCAATATTTGATTAAATGATAGGATGTGTAAAATACTTTCAATATTATGCAAACTATATATATTTTTAACAAGGGCAGCGAGCTAGCAGAATCATTAACACACCGGGCGAAATGCTTAGTAGTATTTTGTCTGCCATTATGTTCTGACTTCAAATTCTGCCGATGTTGACTTTGCCTTTCATCCTTTCGGGGTTGATTAAATAAGTACCAGTTACGCACTGGGATTGATGTAATTGACTTAATCTATTTGTCTATCCTTGTTTGTCTACTCTATGTTTAGCCCCTTGTGAGCAATAAAGAAATGAATATATATCATCATCATCATCATCATCGTTTAATGTCCGCTTTCCATGCTAGCATGGGTTGGACGATTTGACTGAGGACTGGTGAAACCTGATGGCAACACCAGACTCCAATCTAATTTGGCAGAGTTTCTACAGCTGGATGCCCTTC
>NC_068983.1:59380371-59382294 GCF_001194135.2 Octopus bimaculoides | reverse complement strand
TATATATATATATATCTTTTATCTCTTATCTTTTACTGGTTTCAGCCCAGGGCTGAGGTCATGCTGGTGCACTACCTGTAGTTACTTGGTGTTGTCTTTGGTGAAGTAGTGAGTTGGACGGTGCTACTCTTCTTTGCATCTCCTGCCACAATGTGGGTTCATCTGGTATCTCAGATAGAAACCTGTCCAGACGTTCCTTGAAAACATCCATATCAACACCATGTAGATCTCTAAGGTTGCCTGGAAGGATGTTGAACAATTGCCGACCCTTCAAACCCAGACTATTGCAGTACTGTGTCCTTATTTTAGATGGCAAAGATGGTACCTTTGGTATGATGCAGTGCCATCCACTTCGAGGATTGGTATAGCTGTCAATTCCAAAATTGGGAGCTAAACCCTATATATATAAATTAAAATTTAGAAAATGGAGATGTAGCATTAATATAATTTATCAACTGCAAAAATTCAACATATTCTCTTACAGCTGTTTCGATTTTGCCCAAAGAATTAAATTCAGTAATTATATCATTGTAATGGGCAAAGTCTCATCAGAGGAGTAGAAAAGATATACCATTAGATTATTGTTATTAGATTATTTTTTGCAGTTAATAAATTATATTAATGCTACATCTCCATTTTCTGAATTTCAGTTTGAATATTTATAGACCAAGATTTATACTTAAACCTATTATTTTATGAATATTACTATTTGTATGAAAAAATAATGGCCAATGAATATTTTTATCATTAGATATTTTTATCCCTTAATGAGGCTATTTTAACCTCTAGCCAGTGAACTGCAATGACAATACCGGTTTGACTTTGAATTTCTTTAACAATTCAAAATAATGAATTTAATTCCTCTTAATTCTATCTCAGTTCATCTAATTGTATTTATTTGTCGCTACTTTTCATAAAAAAGCCTTTATTTATTTATTTTTTTTATATTAAATGTGGATTTTCGCTTTTTTTCTTCTTACTTTCCCCATATCTTTTCTACGTGTAGCTTCTAGTTTCTTTTTGAAACATATTTCTATTATATATATATGTTTACTTGTTTTACATTTGGTAAACTGAATTATTTAACCGTTAAGTGGAAACTGACTAGGGTCTGTGATTTAATTTAACTAACCAAGCCATCAACACTGCTCAAGACACTATGCATGACAATTCTCATATACCCTAACAATAATTATCTAACGCAAAAAGCCAAAACACCAAAAACCTCAAAAGTCTATCAAGTGTAAAAAGGAAATCAATAAAAGCTGAAACTTTCTGAGACTTTGTGTGTGTGTGAAAAATAATTTATCGATGTTCATTAAATTATTTTCTCGCTGATAATGAAGAAACTTATGAAGCAGCATTGTATTATGAATAGGATAATATCTCCATGGCGCCTTCATTCTTCAAACACTGCCTTAGAAAGAATAGGTAGAATTAATCTTTTATATAATTTGTTACAACGTCGCTCTCTTTGATGTAAATTCTTCATTTATTTGTCTTTTCTGTCTCTAAATTATTCTTACAGATTGTATGTTCTGGTTGCACAACTTTTCTTCTTTGGCTTCAGTTTATGTATATTAGTAACCATTGATAAATACAGAGAAATATTTATTCTTCAAATATTTGATAATTCATGTAACAAGCCTACAGTTTTATTAGGGTTTCCCATTTTTTTTTTACTATTTATTAACAATGTTATGTTTATTCATAAAATTTTAATATCAAAATGTTATTTAGAATTAATAGTGAAAAATTTAGGAATCAACTTTTCAAAAAGTTTTCAGACATGGCTGTGTGGTTAAGAAGCTAGCCTTGCAACCATGTGGTTTCGAGTTGTCAGACTGCATAACATCTTGGACAAGTGTGTCTTTTACTATAGCCCTGGGCTGATCAATGCCTTGAGTGAATTTGGTAGATACA
>NC_068983.1:59374340-59379874 GCF_001194135.2 Octopus bimaculoides | reverse complement strand
TGTATATATACATTGTGTGGTGTGTGTGTGTGTATGTGTGCATGTGCGTTTGTCCCCCACCATCGCTTGACAACCAATGTTGGTGTGTTTACATCTCTGTAACTTAGCATTTTGGCAAAAGAGACTGATAGAATAAGTCCTTGGTTCGATTTGTTCGATTAAAGGTGGTGCTCCAGCATGGCCACAGTTAAAATGACTGAAACAAGTAAAAGAATAGAAGAATATATTTCATAGATGAGAATCAAATATTCCCCGTATGGAATACACTTAGCACTGCTCAAGAAATTTAAACTTGAGCAGAAGTAAACATAAGTGTAAGCAAGTTAGGCAGGTTAATATACAAAGTATATCAAATACATGAAATTCAAAAAATGTATATATGTATACATATAAAAAAAGTTTGATTTACACAGAATATAAATGATATAGAGAATTAAAGGGACTGAGGAAAAATATTACAAATCCAACAGCTGTTTCTGTCTCAGTGGTCCAAAATAATGTTTGCAGATTGATTCCATCACTGGATGAGATGAACCTCCATCTTCAGGGAAGAGATCTTACATTTGAGGTGTTGAAGGAAAGAAGTTCAAAGATGAGATCAATCTACAAACGTCATCATGGACCACTGAGCCCCCAGAAACAGCTGTTGGATTTGTAATACTTTCCTTCAACACTTTAAATTTTCTATATCATTTGTATTTTGTGTAAGTCGGACTTCTTTGTATGCAAACGGACATTTTTTGTATTTCATGTATTTAATATACTGTATATATTGATCTGTCTAACTTGCTTATCCTACATTTACTTCTGTATACATATGTGTGTGTGTGTGTGTGTGTGTGTGTGTGTGTGTGTGTGTGTGTGTGTGTGTGTGTGTGTGTGTGTGTGTGTGTGTGTGTGTGTGTGCATGCATGTGTGTCTGTCTGTCTGTATCACCCCCACTTGAAAACTGGTGTTGGTTTGTTTATGTTCCTGTAACTTAACAATAAAAGAGACTAATAGAAACATACTCGACTTACAAAGAAAATGAAAGGGTATCTATTTATTGAACTAAAACACTTCAAGGCAGTGCTCCAGTATGGCTGCAGTCCAATGAATGATACAAAGAAAAATCAAAAGTTTCTAAAGATGGAAAAAAGTATGTAATGATATCAATTTGTTGATCACAGTCAAAGAGTCCTGTTTTATAAACAATTCACATCCTGACTTTATGCCACCAAGACTATGAAAGCTAAGTTAATCTCAGTGGAGATTTAAATTAGAATAACCAAATGCTGGATTAGATTTTGTAAAGCCTCCAGGGAACATTCTACTGCCTTTCGACTGGTAACTCAACCTGCCTAAAATAGCCACCAAATCTCTCTCAAGTTTCACCCTGCTGTCTAAAAATAATATGATCATATTGGATAATATAGTCCTTGGTATATAAAAAGTCATGATAGGCATGGCTAGAATGCCATTTGACCAAAGGCCTATTCAATTTCAGATGACATGAAGTTAAAAGAATTATTTTACCAATTGATGGTGGAGAAATGAAAATAAGAAATTAGCCATATTACTATTATGGTGTCTATTATTTCACTCGCTTTTTCCGAACTGTTACAAAGATGTAAACAAACCAACACACACATACATATATAATGGAAATCCACAGAGTTTCCAGATGCCAAATTCACTTGAAAGACATTGATTGGCCATAGGCAATAGTATCAGTCACTTGCGTGGCATGCAGGGCATTGGGACTGAACCTAAAACCATGTGGTTGCAAAACACTTCTTAACCACACAGCCATTCTTGCACTTATGTATAATATATTCAGCTTATTTAACTTATCTTCTCACATCCTTTCTGAATCAGAATGAGTGAACATTGTTTGCTAATTAACATAATGGAAGTCATTAGTAACATGTAACATTAAGTCTAGGGCAAAACCACCTGCTGAGGCCTTTCAGAGAGAATGGATCTCATTATCTAACCCAGTGGTTCTCAACCATTTTTTAAAAAACCTATGAACTCCTTTGATTTTATTTGGATGGACCCTCTAGCCATTTGATGTTAAAAAATTCCTATTATATTTTCATAATTAAATATTATTAGAAATTGTATAAAAATAAAGATTGTTTGCCAACATAACATGGCAGTCCTGGTTTAGGACGAATGTTGCTGTAATTTAGCCCCAGGAGACATTGTCTCCAACTGGCTACATGACACGATCTAGCAACCCCACTCAACTCAAAACAATATCTGTTGGGGTGGTAGATTCCTTTGTTCGAAAATATAAGGACTCAGATCGTGTTGTATAGCCAGCTGGAGATGATGTCTCTTGGGGCTAAACTACAGCAACATTAGTCCTAAACCAGGACTACCATGTTATGTTGGCAAATAATCTTTACTCCAAAGTACTGTTGCTGAATATCTCTCGTTGTGAGATTTTAAAAAATAGTAATGTTCTAATTGTATAAAAATAATTATTAAAATATTTTGTACATTGTAAAAATATAACCAATTTATGGCAGATAAATTTTAACAACAAAATCTTATCTGGATCCCCAAGGGCCATACAAACCCTAGTTGAGAACCACTGATCTAAACAAATCACTTGTCCAACTAACCAGTTGAATACTCTGATATTCTTTTAACCACTCTAACCCCACTCCATTCATTATTTCAACTCACTGATGAAAATTTTTATGAACATCAACCACATGAAGTTGTTCAGTATGAGTAAATAATCCTCTTCAATAACGTGATTATAAACAGATCTTGGCATTTGTGCATGGAATACAAACAATTACTCTCATACTGTGTGTGTGTGTGTGTGTGTGTGTGTGTGTGTGTGTGTGTGTGTGTGTATACACACACAAGTCATGCAGTATCAAATGGTACAATGCAAGTAATAGTTAGCTAACAATTCATTCCCTGTCACTATAATAACGAAGTGACTATTAAAAAGACATTTGAATTCCTAGCTCTGAGCAGTTAAGTGCAATGGGAGACAGTAATGGGGAGCATGACCTCGCTATAAAATGTGTTATATCATTACTATGAAACATGAATGTCTAGATCATAATTTGATACACAGTTTAATATACAGCTAAATACGATGTTTTGTAGAATAAACTGTCTGTGAGGAATTCGAATTCAGGCAACTGGTTTAACTGTAGACTTATAATTTTTGGCTCTAGTCACAAAATCCTTGACTGAATGAGAGTTATTTAAGTTACCTGAAATAAGTTAAATAACTATTATAACAAGTTCAATAAGATGGGAAAGACGTGAGTATTCATTTACTTACTTCAGCTGTATCTAAACAAAACCAAAATGGTTTTAGTTTATTAGATGGCAATCGAATAGAAAATGGCTTTGTACACAAGAAACCTGATATTGAATTAATGTTTTAAGTGCTCTGGAGGTGGGAATTAGCAGCTGTAAAATACTTGAGAATTTATCTGAATGTTTGGCGGATTTATTAAACATAGCTGGAAATTAGTGTATGAGGGAGTCAATTCTAGGACAGCTTTTATTCTAGCTTCTTTTTCTGTTACTCTTGAGACACAGGAAGAGCAGTTGATAAAAATAGCTGATATAATTTTATTTGAGAAAACGTAGTAAATGTTTATTTATCTTGTGGAACTGTACAATAAATAGTCAAGTGCTTACCTTATGAGATCCAGAGTTATCTATTAATGAATGACCAGCTCAGGAAAATTTGCTAAAACTATTCCCACCAACTAACCAGACTGAGACAATGGAGTTTAAAGTGTCCTAAAAGGAAATACAATGAAATGTCTGCAGAACGGTTGTAAATCTTGGTTCTATGGCAGCTTATCACCATTTTATGATGATTGTATGTACACATAAAACAAATGCATTCATTGGGCATCTGGTACATTTAATAACTTTTCTTTCCTTTTGTATATCTTGGCTCATGGAGATAAGTATACACGAGTTTCGAGTTTCGGTATGATGGTGTTTGTGGCAAGATGGAGTGGATTCGGATTTAGGTACAAGGACAGCAGTTTCGAGGGGAGGGGTTAAGTTGATACCATCAATTTCAGTACTTGACTGGTATTTTATTTTATTGACTAGAAATGATGACAGGTAAAGTTGACCTCTGATCATAAAGAATCAAAACAATACTACAGGGCATTATTTTCTGATGCTCTTACAATTCTATCCATTTGTTGCTTTGTCTCATCTCATCTATGTCATCCCATAGGACATCCCCATAGGGATTTTGGTTGCACATAGTATAAGAGTCACAGGGTGCTGCACCATGTGGTCCCGCAGTTTCCATCTAACTAGAAATATTAGGGTCTCATCCATTTTCTTGTATTTAAGATCCTCTGCATGACATCCTGCTAGTTCAAAGCCAGGAATCTGATCTGTTAGGTCCTGCCAATAATTAAATCCATGCCCTGCTGCCAACACTTCGATTTATTGTCATTGAAGTTTACTCCTCTAATGGTTAAGGTTTTGTTTGTCTCTTTCCCTTCGACCTGTCTGGCCTAGTAAGACCTACCTAAAGATTTCTCTCCCTCCAGCATAGTTCCCTGAGTCAATGGATCACACAAGCACTTCACCGCGACAAGGTACTTGTTGAATTGGCCATTGACTACACAATAGTTCTTCTGCCCTTTGAACTGGTCTTATTTTTCATCCCACAATCACCCTCTTCACCAAGCAAACTTGATGGGGTTGCCAGTTTAGTCGCCGACAACACCTGCGACAGGCTGTACTGGATTACATGTTACCAGTAGCGTTCAAGAGCGACCTGACCACAATTGTTGCTTTGGTAACAAGGTATAATATTCGATTGTGTAATGAATAACTGTATACTTACTTTTAGTGCTTTTTCTTCTTTCTGTCTTCTTTTTTTTTTGTCATTATCCTGCAGCCATGCTGGGAAACTGCCTTCAAGCTTTTTAATCAATCAGATCAATGCCAGTATTGATGTCAATTTGATGCTTATTTTATAGATCTCCATTTATTGAACTGCATAGTTTCACTTTTTGACACAACACTGGTAAATATAGACATTAACACAAAACTGCATGCATATATTTATATGCATAAATATTTAAAGTGGAATCACACTGCATCAACCTTCTGCTGTTTCATCCCTTTCTCACTAACCTTCTGCAATTGCTATTTACCTCCCACCTATTATCTACTCTCCCAATTGTGTCTCTACCCTCCTCGACATTAAACCTTTATGTTGCCAATAAAATGTCTTGAACCCTAGCAGATTGTCCAACCTATGCTCTTATGCCAGGTGGACTAACTCATCCTATCACTACGTCCACCTACTCACCTCACCCCACTACCATTGCCACATTTGCTCCCTCCTCTTCCTTCATACTAACTCCTGGCATTACTCTTCCTCTCCTGTGTCTCCTTCACTCCCTTCCCAACACAGTTCCTTGTTATTCTCTCCAGTAACATCCTTTTTGCAGTTTGTTCTTGTCCATCATAGAGTGCCCTCTTTTGCTTTACAAGCTATAACACAACTCCAGAAGTGCTGTCACCACAAC
>NC_068983.1:59333571-59374330 GCF_001194135.2 Octopus bimaculoides | reverse complement strand
TCAGTACACTCTGTAAATGATTTGTAATTGATTCAAGAAGCAACAATGCAGGGTGATGGCAAGGTAATCTCTATATTATTTCTAGTTGTTTCTTTTGTTGCTGGTATCGTCGAGGTTTTGTGTTGGTTTTCAACTGTTTTATGTGAGTTCCTGTTGTACCAATTGGAGCACCTCCTTGTTACCTTGTGTGTATGAGTACAGCATTCTTAATTAAGGTGTAGAATTAGGTTTCTATGCTTTGTTCCTATAGGTGCAGGTGTAGCTGTCTGGAAGAAAAGTTTGCTTCTCAACCATGTGGTTTTGGGTTTGGTTCCACTGTGTAGAATCTTGACTAGTGACTTTGACAAAATTTCAGAATGCTCAAGTCTCTCTAAGCAGATTTGGTAGATGAAAACTGAACGAAGCCCATTGTATGTAAATATATATGTATATGTGCACGTGTGTGTGTATTTATTTACATCTACACACCTGTGAATGTTGCAAACTAATAGCAGTAGTGTTATTTCTAGTGTCAGCAAATCATCTGTTCAGAAATAAGTTTGTTTACCTGAGAAACAGGTAAAGGTCGGTGACAAGAAGAGAGCATCATTTGATTATAAAACAATGGCGTAATAACATATTCATCTAATCCACTCTAGCATTATAAAAAGTGGAACAAATTGCACTACACCAGTTTTACTATGTTATGGGAGCTTTCTTTTTTAAATTCTATCCTTACGTTTGTGCTTCATGTGATTGTTGTGTAGAATGCAATCAATGTAAGATGAAGGTACTTGGTTCAGAGGCTGGGGTATTCGGCTCATGATTGTAAGGTCATGAGTTCGATTCTTAATAGTGTGTTTTCTCCTTGAGCAAGACACTTTATTTCATGTTGTTCCCGTCTGCTCGGCTGGCAAAAATGAGTTTTACCTGTATTTCAAAGGGCCAGCCTTGTCCCATTCTTTGTCACACTGAATCTCCCTGAGAACCATGTTAAGGTTATACATGTCTGCCACTCACATGTTAATTATATGAACAGGTGTTCCATTGATTGGATCAACTAGAACCCTTGTCATTGTAACCGACAGAGTGCCAATTAAGGTGTATTATTTTACTGGATGTGATTGTGATTTGTATATGTTGTCTCATCATTGTTATGTGTTTTAGTTCCAGTTGAACAATTCCCTAAATTTGCTGGCCTTGCGCTGAAATTTGAAACCCATATCTTTGTTTGTTTTTACATCCATCTTTTCTATGCAAGTGTGGGTTAGACAAATGTATTACTGAGACATTGTTTCACATCCTGAAGCCTTTCCTGCTGCTAACCATTACCTGTTTTTCAAGTAAGGGATCTTTTATTTCACAAGTCATTTAAGGTGCAAAGCTGGCAAACAAATTGTTGACACTAGAAGTGTCAACTATACTGCTCACACCTCACAACTTTGAAAGAGTGCAAATGTAAACAACTCACACGCACACACACACACACACACACACACACACACACACACACACACACTTTTTCCAGTTTCTGTCTACCAAATCCACTAACAAGGCTTTACCCAAACTCAAGCTATAATAGACAACACTTTTCCAAGGTGCCATGTAGTGGGCTTGAGCTTGAAACCATGTGGTTGGGAAGTGACCTTCTTAATCACATAGCCATTCCTGAGCCTATGATTACAAAGTTAAAACTTGATACTGTGACACATACCACACATCAATGACTCACATAACTTCATACTGTCCACCTAATAATATTACAGAACTTACACAACCTGTACTCTACACAATGACTACCTGGAAATAAAACACATAGCAAAGATGAGACAACATTCGAAATTTCCCCAAGACACCTGATGAAGGCTGGCGGGTATATCAGCCAAAACGTTGTGTTAACAACAAACAAGACGAGGACGAATATCCGTCAAATGTAAATAATGTAAATAATGTAAAGAGTGTTCAACTGGTACTGAAAGTTGATCTTGGGGGAATTCGAACTCAGAAATTAAAGACAGATGAAATGCTGCTCAGCATTTCACCTGGTGTGCTAACGATTCTGCCAGCTTGCCACCTTAATGATGATGATGCTGTGTTATATAAGCTGGTGATTGCATAAGATGTGTGCTCTGTGGGTTGTGTTATGTGATTGGGTAGTTATTCTGAAGAGTATGTGTTGTGTAATTTGTGTTATTTTAGTATGCAATAAGTGTGTGGGGTAAGTGTAGTGTGAATTGTGCAAAAAATAGTATTATGTGAGTTGTGCTTTTGAATTAATATTGTCTTGTGTAGGATGTGAACTCTGTTGAACAGACTATTTTTTTGAACAATGTGTAGAATTGGAAAAACCCTTGTGTGTGTGTTTTTTTTATCGTACCAATTATTATTAGCACTGTGCTTATGAAATAATCTTTGCTGTTACAGACCACGATTAGTTGATTCAGACTTGTTTTTTTTCCTCTTTTGGTATCTACTTACTTTCAATCTCAACCCATCTGTATTCTTTTTGGTTATAAAAATCTTATTCTAAATCTAATGGACACATTCAACATATTTTTGTCGGTTGCTGCATATGCTGCTGTAATCTCACATTCTTTGTTGCACATTTAATGCAATCACTGTTCCCTTTTCTTTACAAAGTAACTGAAATCTTAACAGAGACTGTTATTTCTTTGACTGCTTGGTACTCAAATAGTTTCTGCACTTGATCAGTTGCAGAGAATGAATGGATATTTGCAGAAGAGGCAATCAAAGAAATGGTAGATATGTATGTATAAAGAAAGAGTAAGAGAGAAGAAAATCTACAAATCAGCAAGTTAAAAATCTAATGGCCATAGAAAGATCTGTATTCACATATATGGAAGCTGTGTTCAACAGTTGAATATATTTGTGCTTTTTAAAAGTGGTGCCAACTTACTGGAATAGAAACCTTTCTTATCTGTTGAGAAAAAAAATATACTGTATCTATTGTACTACAATTTTAAGGTAGCGTTTTCTAATTGTGGTTGTTTCACCTTTGATAATAATAGATCTGGTAACATTAGACAATAATCCTTCTGTTTGAACAGATTTATTATTAATGATATTACAACCATGACTACTCTGTCTTTTTGTATATCCATTTCTGACACGGGGAGTGATTTAGAGATTTAGCTGCTATTTCTAGCAGGTCATGTGACTTCATGAAGGTTCACTTATTGGCTTGGATGTTATTCTATTCATGTTTGGTTGTGATGGTTTGTTCTAGCATTTGTAACATTTTGATGTTTTCAGAAACAAATTCTTTTACATAAATTGAAAAATTAGTTCTGTTTTACTTTCTGAAGATGACTAACATAGGTGCAGGAGTGGCTGTGAGGTAAGTAGCTTGCTTACCAGCCACATAGTTCCAGGTTCAGTCCCACTGTGTGGCACTTTGGGTAAGTGTCTTCTACTAGAGCCTTGGGCTGACCAAAGCCTTGTGAGTGGATTTGGTAGATAGAAACTGAAAGAAGCCCATCGTATACACACACACACACACACACACATATATATATATATGTGTGTGTGTGTGTGTATGTGTGTTTGTGTGTTATGTTTGTGTGTCTGTGTTTGTCCCTCCCACCATTGCTTGACAGCTGATGTTGGTGTGTTTTCATCCCCCGTAACTTAGTGTTTCAGCAAAAGAGACTGCTAGAATAAATACTAGACTTACAAAGAATAAATCCTGGGGTCGAATTGTTTGATTAAAGGCGATGCGCCAGCATGGCCACAATCAAATGATTGAAACAAGTAAAAGAATAAAAGAAAGATCGTCTGTATTCAGATTTTTGAGGAGTGCAGGTGAGGGCTTAGGCAACATATGTCAGGTGATGTCAATGAAGAAAAACAAAGAGAAAGGATTTTGTATTACCTTACATGGGTTGCTAAATGATCCTAAAATATTTTAGGAAAATGCTTTTCATCACAAAACACTTGATAATGGCCTGCTGAACTCTTTGGTTATTTCTTTCTCCTGGATTACTTGAAAAGGCAAATTTTTCCCGAAATATTATTGGAATATTAAACGTGTGTAAAGTAATACAATATCTTTTCTCTTTGTTTAAATTCATTGACATCGCCTTTGAGTCATCACATGCAATGCTCATAGGTTTTTGCAAACACCCCATTTACACACAATGCATCATCGTTTAACATCCGCTTTCCATGCTAGCATGGGTTGAACGATTTGACTGAGGACTGGCGAACCAGATGGCTGCACCAGGCTCCACTCTGATCTGGCAGAGTTTCTACAGCTGGATGCCCTTCCTAATGCCAACCACTCTGAGAGTGTAGTGGGTGCTTTTATGTGCCACCAGCACAAGGGTCAGTCAAGCAGTACTGGCAACGGCCATGCTCAAAATGGTGTTTTTCACATGCCACCTGCACAGGCAATGACCTTGCTCGAATGATTTTTTTTTGTATTATAATTAAATTAAAGAATCTGAAGGACTTATTCAGCAGAATAAGCAAGTGTTAGGCAGGAGATATTGTATGTAATTTCCATGTGACAGAAAAATTGTAGACAATAAATATCACTAGGAAAGATAACAGCTGTTTAAAATAATGAATCATATTTTTTGTTGGTTGGTGTTGAATCTAACTTAAAAGTAAATTTTCATTTAAATTTTGGTGTATTGACAAGATGGTGTCAATAGTGCATGAAATTATCGATTTATATTTAATTCCATGTTGATTTGGAAATTTTTAGAAGTGAAATCTCTATGATAGGAAAGTGACAATTAGTAATATTTAATAACCAATTGATATGCAATCACGACTGATATAATTATGTTTATGCACCTGGGGAAAAGCAAACTATAAAGCATGCAGTTATTCTACACAATAACCAGTGTGTATTTAAAGTATAACTCTTTCCATACCAGCCCACCTGAGAAAACCTTTTGATTTTGTGATATAAACTTTTTAAAATTGATCTTCAATTAAAACCTTGCCTCGAAATTCCATGTTAATTTATGTTCCAGACACCAGTTTAATAATGACAAAGTTATTTCTACTAAATTACTCTTTGTCTCTCAACATTTAGCATAATGTCGTCTCCCTCAATGTTACACTCTCACTCAATTGAGGTCTTACCTTGTGAGTTACCTGGTAATCTCATTAGTGCCAGCGATGTGGAAAAGCACCCAGTACACTTTGTAAAGTGGGTGGTATTAGAAAGGGCATCCAATCATAGAATAAACACTAAAACATACACCGGAACTCAGTTCAGTTGTCTGATTTGTTAAATCCTGTCAAACCATCCAACTGATGCCAGTGTGAAGCACTGACGTTAAATAATGATGAAATTCTTCATTTTCAATTTGAAGATTAATTGAAAAAAAGCAGTGCATTTCTACAGAAATGTGGTCAAGAAAAGGTTAAAATTGAATACTTAAACTATATATAAGTGAAATGTTTATAACCTAATATTATTTGAATAATTTTACTTGTATAATGATAGCTGATGGTAGGAAAGTTATTTTGGCTCTCAGTATCTTCCTTCCCTGCAACTTACAGAAATATATATTGTTAAAGTAGTGAACTACTTAAAATGTGCTTCAGACTAAAATATTCTTTCTTTTTCTTTCTTTTATAATATTGTTGTTTTAAATATATGAAGAAACAAATGCAAGCAATGTCGACAAATTGGATTTAAGCTCTGCATTCATATTGAATTCTGTCCTAAACAACATGACTTGATGGAAAGATATTTTAGGAGGCATAAAAAGAAAAAAAAGAAACAATGAAAAGAGAAAAAATGATAAAGAAATGTTCAGTGAAAATAATAGAGAGAGAGACTATTTCAGGTATATAACAATATAACAATAGGTAGAAGAAAAAGAAAACAGTTTTAAAATGTTTACTTAAAATGTTATCTTTCAGTTTGAATTGTCTGAAAAAAAAATGTTTTCATTTCCAAAGTTTACATATTTATGCTGATGATAATAAGTAGGAAATAATAATGAAAATAATACATACTTTAAAAAAAAAAAAAAAAAAATGACTAAATATTTCATACATTTTTCGGAATGTCTCAAGCCCTATCATTTAAGAATTCAATTTCAGTTGAGATCTGTTATTATTGAATGTATTTATAATGTGAGAATATTATACAAAATCTGTGAAAAATGGAAAAAATACACAAAAAATTCTTCATAAAGGAAATAAGTTGATTTCAGAATAGTAGAATGGTAAATCTTCTGAGTAACAAATTCAATTATTGGAAATTTATGGAAAATTCTTAGAGTCAAGCAATGACTAACATAAGAATTTTGTACATTGTTTAGGGGGTTACAAAAGAGAAAGAAAAATGTTTCTATTTATTTCTAAATGAATTCTATTTAGTTTTAGTTCAGTGATTGAACGTATATTTTGATATTGCAGTAAAACATTTGAGAGATAAACTGAAAAGCAGTCTTATATGATTTCCTTCATTCTCCGATATTTTATCTGTGGCAGACTTAAAACATATTATTTTGTCACCTGATGATTTCTATGAAGATATCTAACCAAACTGAAATATATGCCTGTAATATAACACTCAGGTAACACATAAACTATTCTAACAAACACAACTTCACACTTATATGTAACACTTAGTTTTACATGTAAACTATACAAGCAAGCACAACAGCCATCATGACTTCAGAATTCTAAAGACTTTTACTATGTAAAGATATGTATTGAATGGCAGAGCTGGGTGAATAATATAGAAGCAAGAGTTTCTATGCTTGTCACAGAAACTACTAGTTTTTCTGTAATTTTGAAATATATCATATATCTGAGTTTATAGTAATAAGTTCTTGCCTCAGTGCTTGGAAAAAAAGTATAGATACAACTTTATTTTATAGTTGTGTCTTTAATAGACACCATGGCAATGCTCTTTCAATCATTGATGTCGAGAGGGAGAGAGAGAGAGAGAGAGATGCAATTTGGAGTACATCACTGGAGAGCTAAATAAGACCTTATTAGTAGTGCACTCCTGTAGATCCCCGACAATATGTGTACACCTGGGTTGGATATCCAGGAACAACTTTAATGGCCAGCTGTGTACAGACATGAAATGTTGCTCTACTGATCATCTACACTCTGTGCTGGGTATATGATAACTTGGATTGACTCAACATTACCATACAGATGATAAATGTATTGACCCTTATTAACCCTTTTGATATTAACCAACCTGTTTGGGACTGCCATTGGCTCTATGATAAAAACTCCTTATTTGAAAGTAATCTAAATTAAAACAGTCCATCAAAGTTTCATGTAAATTTTAATTATAAACATCAGCTTTTGATGACAATTACTTTCATAAATTCTTCATTATTGTCAATATTAATTGAAGCAAAGACAGCTTAATTCAGCAAACAAAAGTTAACACTACCACTTGTCTATTGTGTGCCTTTAGTAGAGGTTGGTACATTACAAGTATTCAGATTTAGTCTCTGGTCTGCAGAAAACTTTCACCCTTTCTGTGAGAAATCTCTGAGGCTCTGTAAAAGAATCATAAGCACTGCCATTCTTCCTTTGTCTAAGCCTTTAGGTGTGGGTGGGGGAACCAATACTAAAGGTCTGTTTTCCCTAAACAACATACTACAACTAAAAGGCAGTGTGCTGGCAGAAGTGTTAGCACGCCGGGCAAAATGCTTAGCAGTATTTCGTCTGCTGCTATGTTCTGAATTCAAATTCTGCCAAGGTCGACTTTGCCTTTCATCCTTTCAGGGTTGATAAATTAAGTACCAGTTTAGATTGACTGGGGTCAATCTAATTGACTGCCCCCACCCCCAAAATTTCGTGCCTTGTGCCTAGAGTAGAAAAGAACATACTACAATTAAGCCAGCAATAATGTTAAACAGAAACCCATAAATTTTGGAAGATAGTGTAGTCAATTAAACTGATCCCTACTCCAAATGTAATTGGTATTTACTTTTACTGACCCTGAAAGAATGACAGTAAAGTTAATCCTTGTAGGATTTGAATTTAGAATCCTAAAGAAACACAAATATTTATCTTTTACTTATTTCAGTCATTAGACTCTGGCCATGCTGGGGCACTGCCTTGAATGATTTTAGTGGAACAAATTGATTTCTACTTTTTTTTTTTAAGTTCGATACTTTTCTATTGCTCCGTTTTGCTGAACTGCAAAGTTACAGGGGATGTGAACAAACCAATAATGATTGTCAAGCAGTGGAAGTGACAAACATACACACAAATACACACATACCTCCCTGCCCCACAAACACACGACAGGCTTAAATATATTTCCACCTACGACATTCACTCACATGTCATTGGTTAGTCTAGAGTTGTGGCAGGAGACAATTGCCCAAGGTGCTGTGATGTGGGACTAATCACAGCCATGTGGTTAGAAAGCAAGCTTCTTAACCACAGAGCCATGCCTGCATGTGCACACACACGTGTGTGTGTGTGTGTGTGTGTGTATGTGCAAGAAAGAAGATTGTGCTTGTATAGGATATGTGATGTTTTTGGATGAGGATAATTGTATTAAGAAGTGCTGATCACTAAACATGGCTGGAGCCTGTGGACAAAGAAGACCCAGAAGGCATGGAATGAAGTAATGAAGGCTGACCCCATGACCCTGAACCTCACAGAGAAAATGACAAAGGACTGGGATATCTAGTGATATGAAGTTCTCATAGAAAACCCATCCACCATGGTGAAACTGACTTCTGAAGCACTGTGTGGGTATATATAGCATATATATGTATATGCACGTGTGAATATGTATGTGTATATATATGTGTGTTTATATATACACAGTCACTCAATTCCTTCTTCACATCACCCTCCACTCTACATGTCCTCCATGGTAACTCTTTCTGCCTTTTGATACCAATTTTCTCATTTGCTAACATCATCATCATCATCATCATCATCATCGTTTAACATCTGCTTTCCATACGGGCATGGGTTGAACAGTTTGGCTGAGGACTGACAAATCAGGAGGCTACACCAGGCTCCAATCTGATCTGGCAAGGTTTCTACAACTGGATGCCCTTCTTAATGCCAACCACTCTAAGAGCGTAGTGGGTGCTTTTTATGTGCCACCATCACAAGGGCCAGTCAGGTGGTACTGGCATCAACCACGCTCGAATGGTGCTTTTTACGTGACACTGGCATGGGAACCAGTCACTGGCACAAGTCAGGTGGCACTGGCATGTCAGGTGGCACTGGCATGTCAGGTGGCACTGGCATGTCAAGTGGCCTCTGTAACAATATTGATTTCAAATTTTGTCACAAGGCCAGCAATTTCAGGAGAGAAGATAAGTCGATTACATTGAGTGCAGCACTTAAGTGGTACTTATTTTATCGACCTTGAAAGGATGAAAGGCAAAGTCAACCTCAGTGGAATTTGAACTCAGAACACAGACCACCGTATTATCTCTCTTGATGCACTTCACCTGCCAATCCCTCTAATTTGCTCCTGCAGTCTATCCAAACATGTCATCTCTCATTATGGCTGTGTTACTAACCTTCCCATCTCATGTACTTCTCTCTCTTTCTCCCACTTTACTTCTCTTATCTCTTCCCCTATACACTCTTATAACCCCCCACCTGCTACTCCTACCTGCTGTTCCATCTGGATGCCTCATCACCATTGTGTCACTTTCTCTTGTAAATGTAAATAGCCATCTAGCTTCTCTACAAAAAGAGACCTGCTCTACTGCAACCACTTCTCTCATATCCATCTAACCACCATCTAACATAAGGACACAACACCAACTACTTTCTCAGGTTTTTAGACTTTTGAGTTACATAATAACCTCACTAGTGCTGGTGCTATGTAAAAAAAACACCCAGTACACACTAAAGTGGTTGACTTTAGGAAGAGCATTCAGCCATAGAAAGCATGCTAAAGCAGACACTGGACCATGACTCATCAGATTCTTGTCAGTCTGTCCAACCCATGCCAGCATAGAATAAGGACATTAAATGATGAGAGCAGACTATTTGTTTTTTCTGACACTAACACTGCCAAACCATTTTCTAGTATAAACAAAGAAGCAGTGATTTTGTTTCATCTGCTTAAAAAAACCCCACTCAAAATTCAATATCTCACAGATGGGAGAAAGGTTACAAACAATATGTTTATTCTGCCAAATTTATTCATAGATTTTTAAATATGTTCACCTCTTCCAATAAACTTTATTATTGTTATTAAATAATTATGTGAATAAGTCACAGAGAAACTATTACACCTTGAACTAGCTGTGGCAAATTCAGATTAAAGAAAATGAAATTAATTGAATAATGATTGTACCAGCTTAATTTTGCAATCGGAATTGTCAGTCTTTCTAGTTGTATATAGCTTTTCTAATGTCAATTTGCATATATATTATATCATGAAATATTAAATTATATACAACAACTCTAAGCAGGGATGCCATGAGGATTGTTCAGTTAATAGACACGATTCTTGTATTGCTTCAGGAGGTTGTGCATGGTAATTCAGAAGAGGTTAGAAGAGATATTCTGATTTTGTCAGTCTATCCAGCAGCACACCTTTCAAAATAGTGGCTCTTAATATATCTAAGCATTGCAAAGTTTTGGAATAACTGAGTATTCGTTGTTAGTGTTTAGCTTCTGGTCAGCTCTGATTGAGCTGATTTGTGACCAAAGGCAATCCAGCCGTGACTATCTTGTCTTGTATATCTAGAACTGTACTGTCCAGAAAAAGAATCTCTTGCCCCGTTTAAAAATTTTCTGTTTTTTTTTCAGTATGGTTTTTGGTATTTAGAGGAACATTGGCTCCTTGTTGGTTTGTTGGATATTTTTTTTTATTAAGTAGCTTTACTCCCTTAAGAGTTAGTCAATTTTATACGAATAACTATTGAAACTTGGTTCTATCATAAGTTTTGCTTTCCTTTACATCTTTCCGACAACACAAGCCCGCATATATATTAAGTGTTAGATTTATTTTCCTAGACTTTCATATATATAGATTTTTAATTTATATTTCCAAACCAATCCTTTATATTGATACCTTTTGTATTTAGTTTTGCAGAGCAGGTATGATTTAGACAAATAATGAATGTAAAACCAATAACTCATGGCAATAATCTATGAAGGAAATAAAACTGAGTTCATCAATATACTGACTTGTCAATAAAGCTAGAATCTACAAGAAAGATGACTCCAGACTTTTCAAGTTAGAATTTACTGTAGTCAAAGTTTCAAACGTTTTCATTCCATTTATCACTCCAGATCCAAATTGAAAATGTTCCTTCTCACTGATATATAGCATCTAGAAGAATAGTGGCACCATTCCCATAGGAATTGTTTATATCGGTATAATCAAAGAGAACAAATCACTAATATCTGGAAATTAATGGTGTCTTTTTATCCTATATTAATTTACAAACAATATTTTTCATCTGCTGTTGCCTCTACTATTTTCTCTTTAGCTAGTTAATATTATAATTAAATCAATAACTTTAGATATTAGCTATATATTTGTTTGCATTTAATAAATTCTGTGTAAGATTTTTAGTATCAATGTCTCAAAATCCAAAATATTCATTCATTATCAACCAAGTTCTAAAATTCTGTAGTTTCTTTTTGTTTTTTTTGAAATGTTGGCATTTCATTTATGAGCATTATTGCTACTTCATGTCTAAATTTTGAACTGCCAAAATAACAGCAAATAACTTTTAATTGATCAATTTTCACATCAAAACTCAGTTGATATGAAATAAATTTACTTCGGGAGAAAGAAATTATTTGGTTTTAATTTGAAAAATGCTAACGTTATTATGGCGAATACTCATCTGTCTAATGTCAATGATTTAATTTAATGTCTATTTTGCTGATTTCTTCTGGTTTTAATTTTAATTTTTAGCTTTTATGAGAAATAGCAAGTTTTAAAGAGATGCTTCAAACACAAATCATAAAAAAAAAAATCTAGGAAAAACAAAAAAAAAAAAACATTTCTGTGATTTATAAACACATCTCATTAGTAATGTTACAAAGATGTTTGAAATTTATGAGTGCTGAATACAAACTTCTCAAATCATAAGTATATTCTTTAAAAAAAATGACGACCCAAAAACAACAAACAAAAGGCACTTAATTTCAATAAAAGTTCTTTAAATTTAGTTACATTTATAACTTCTTCAGGGTTATACTTTAAAAAGTTCTCTCCTTATTCACCCCCCACCCCGCCACATATATATTAATCATAGTAATAACAAACAATTTTTATGTGGAATTTTCTATATTTTTCTTGCGTGAAATTGCCTCTTTAAATGACGTTAACTTCCATAATGCCATTATTTTGATAAAAAATAAAAGAACTAATCTTGATGTAAGCATATCTAGATTTCTTTGAGGATTTGCTTATACGAATGTAGATTAATTTGCCTAAATAAAATTTATTTAATGTGTCTGGTTTACAACTATTTTCTTTTAATTTTTCAGAAGTCATTGTGAACTCCCTTCATGGTTTAATGTGTCTGGCCTACCACTGGTTGTACACTAACTGTAGTGAGCACCTGTTACAGTTTTTCTTAGAAAGTTTACTGATGCCTGTTCTAAATCAATCATGCACAGCCTCACTACATATCAATTAACTTAGTCTAATAATGAGTTTCTTCAAGGTTGATATTTAGCAATCCATGATACTGTTTCTAATATATTTAGCATCCTCTCACATTTTAAAATCCATCCTCTCTTTTCTGCTGTCATTCTCAACACCCTTTCATATCTGCTGTTAATAGCCTCACCCCTACTGTTATCCCACACTCACTGTAGCTAATCCTACATACCTCTACTCTTCATCTGTACTACTGTACATCTCTCTTTCTCCATTCCTCCCCCCTTTCTCTTTTACTCCACACATCATCTCCCTATTTACTGATCTACTTACAAATTTATTATACTGTTACTTCCATCCCTCCTGAGTCATTCTTATTCTTTCCTTGGCCCAGTCTCCTAGCTGATATTTACCATCAACTGCACCTCCATCCTTGTTCATCATTCATTACGTTCACCTCCTCCCCTATTTCTAACCATCTCTCACTCTCCCCTCAGATTCTAATCAGCTTATCCATCTACCCTTCCTGATGCTTTGTTCCTATTCTCTCTTATATTTGCCTTCTTGTGAGTAAGCTCTGACAGCTTGTCACTGCCATCATTCTCCTGTCTCCAGCTTCTTCTACTCTTTCCATGTGAATTAACAATATATCACCCTTATAGCAAGACATCTGTGCCCCCCCCCCTCTCTCTCTCTCTCATATACTTTAGCCTTTTAAAACCTGGCATAAAACCACCTCTGTCTCTACTACAATCCCACTCTGCTGAGGGGGAACACCAGTGACCTCATTTGTGCTAGTGCCATGTAAAATGCACCTAGTAAACTCTGTAAAGTGGGTGGCATTAGGAAGGGCATCCAGCCACAGAAATCATGTCAAAACAGACATTGGAGCTCAATGCAGTCCTCCAGTTCACTGGATCCTGTTGCCTGTCCAACCCATTCCAGCATGGAACATGGACATTATATACGCACACTATTGGCTTTTGTACAGTTTGCATCTATGAAATCTCCCTCAAGGTATTTTCCCAAGGTATTGGACAGGGAGATTGAACCTAGAGCTACATGGTGAAGTGAAATTTCTAACCACATGGCCATTCCTGCACCGTTGTTGATTTCCTTTATTTTTAAATTAAATTTAGATCTTAAGTTGATATTTGCAAAGTTACTTATAAAACTTCCTTGATCTTATGTTACAATTTATTTCTGTTCTCAACTATATTCAATACTGAAGCTTTCAATCAAGATGTAATATCTTGTTACATTAAACTGTTGCTGAATGAGCTTAATTCTAATTGGTTGACGAAGAACCAAGGAAAGATGATAGGACATTGGGGAGGCTAAAAGTTTATTTGAAAGCAGACATAAACCACGTATATATACACACATATATATGCACACAACACTGCATAAATCAGGAGATCTGAAATAAATTTAATTAAGAAATTTCACTGAGAGTTAACAAGAATGTAACTGTATTCTTTCTATCCTACTGATGTGTGGAAAAAAGAGCCAGATTGTTTCATCGTTTGTTGACTACTCCTCTGAGAAGACATTCTTCTTCTTTCCCTGATGAACAACATAAGTCATCTGTTTAAAAAGCAGTCACTAATTAGGTTAGCACATTTGGACTTTTGATTGTTTATCACTAATTAAACAATATTTTTGCATGATGCAGTGTAAATCAGAAGACCTGAAATAAATTTATGCATTATGAATATTAAATGTTACATGCAAAATAGGCTATCCACCATGACTGCTTTATAAGTAGTTAATCTATGTTACTGATTGGAGAAGAAAGTTGGCTGTGTCATCTGTAAAGAGCTGCCAACAAACCATGAAACAGTCCATCAAGAGACTCTCTTCTCCTTCTTTAGAGCTGTTAATAAAAAGCAGCTGCAAGTTTAACATCAAACCTCTAAGACGTTGAACATGCTTTGACAATATGTCTACTTTGATATTGCGTCAGCCACGAATTCAAATATTTAACCCTTTTGCTCATATTTTTGTTGAAACAGACTATCTTTGTTTCAATTAATTTTGAAATTAATGAAACAGTAAAGTAACTGTAATTAAGCTGGTGTTAGAAACATAAATTAACAGGAAATTTTTATGCAAGGATTTTAGATCACTTTAAAGCAGGAAGTTTGTAACATTGAATCAAGGACAGTCTCAGGAGGTTGATATCAAGAGTTAATCCATTTTGTTTTCATGTTTCTTTTAAAATACACTTCTTTTGTTTCAATTAATTTTGAAAGAAATGCATTTAGTAGGCGCAGGGGTGGCTGTGTGGTAAGTAGCTTGCTTACCAACCACATGGTTCTGGGTTCAGTCTCACTGTGTGGTACCTTGGGCAAGTGTCTTCTACTATAGCTTCGGGCCAACCAAAGCCTTGTGAGTGGATTTGGTAGACGGAAACTGAAAGAAGCCCGTCATATATATGTATATGTATATATATATCTATGTGTGTGTTTGTGTGTCTGTCCCCACAACATCGCTTGACAACCGATGCTGGTGTGTTTATGTCCCCCGTAACTTAGCGGTTTGGCAAAAGAGACCGATAGAATAAGTACTAGGCTTACAAAGAATAAGTCCTGGGATCGATTTGCTCAACTAAAGGTAGTGCTCCAGCATGGCCACAATCAAATGACTGAAACAAGTAAAAGAATAAAAGAGAGTAAAATAATTGTGAGGTCTGATCCAAAACATATCAGAACTGGTACAATAAAAAGAAAACTACAACACAAATCCATTCAGCAGTTAATCTCTTTTGAAGTGGACCACTTCTAAAGCCACACACTTTATCCGATGTCATTTCCATCAATGGAAGCACTCCTGGAACCCCTTTTTTGGAACAGTGAGCAGTTGCTGTGTTGCATTCTCTTCTATTTCCTTGACATTTTGAAATCTAGTTGGAGGTTTCCACTGTGAAAACTGAACCTTGGTTTCAGGATCAGAGCCATAGACCCATGATTTATCACCTGCTTTGACCATTTTCAAAAAAACTTCGTCAAGTGGCTGTGTGGTAAGTAGCTTGCTTACCAACCACATGGTTCCGGGTTCAGTCCCACTGTGTGGCATCTTGGGCAAGTGTCTTCTACTATAGCCTCGGGCTGACCAAAGCCTTGTGAGTTGATTTGGTAGAAGGAAACTGAAAGAAGTCCGTCGTATATATGTATATGTATATATATATATATATATGTGTGTGTGTGTGTGTATGTTTGTGTGTCTGTGTTTGTCCCCCCAACATCGCTTGACAACTGATGCTGGTGTGTTTATGTCCCCATAACTTAGCAGTTCAGCAAAAGAAACCGATAGAATAAGTACTAGGCTTACAAAGAATAAGTCCTGGGGGTCGATTTGCTCAATTAAAGGCGGTGCTCCAGCATGGCCACAGTCAAATGACTGAAACAAGTAAAAGAGTATTCTCATTACAATCAATGAAATCCCATGCAGCTGAAACCTTATCTTCTTTTGAGATGACCACACACTACACACTTTACTTCCAAGCATTGCTATAAACAAGGAAGATGAGTGAGAACATTATAACTTAGTGTGACAGTGTTCAAAGTCAATCTGTGCTAAGTGGTTTCACTCTGCATACTTTAATTCTGTTACCATAGCAACAGTCTTGATACTTTTTGCTCAGACCTTGTATTGTTAATCTAGTGATTGGAACATAAATGGACATGAAATTTTGATGGAAGGTTTTTTTTTAGACCACCTCAAAACAGGTTTTACAGAACCAGTAGAGAGGTCTGAAGCAGGTTTATATCAAAAGAGTTAAAATCATTTATTATTTTTTTTAAATGTTATGTTAATATTGCTGATAAAAATGTGTATAAACGACAAACTATTTTCTTTACTAACGGGGAAAAAAAATCAATTTGCAAATTTAAACCTTATACTCTGAATCATTGCAATATATTTTTGCATTTGATTTATAAGAAAAGAAAAATATATATGAGGAAATGTGATTCCAGAACAATCACACAGAAAATATAGATCTTTTCTACAAAAATATATTTTTTTAAATAAATAAAAAAAAAAATTTTGATTGAAGTTTCTAAAAGCGATAAAATATGTCCTCGGAATGATCGTTTGTAACTGATACGACTTAGGAATTACGTTACTGTGAAAAGAAATTGGTCTCACAAAATTTCAGTTAATCATGCAGAGAGAATTTCTTGATCAGATTAAATAACTGAATAGGATTGCTTTAAAAGATCAACATTTGAAGCAGGTGTATTTCCAAATTAGTTTAGATATGAATATTTTTGAAGTTAATATAATATCTATATAGAAACCCATTCCAGTTACTTTATTCCTTTCAATTCTATATCTTGGGGAAGATATTTTTCACTCTGATTAAAAGAACACTGAGGCTAGGTGGAGCAGGTGGGGTGTAAGATGGAGTGTTGCTGTGCATTTAATTTCCACTTATTCCCCTCTGACAAATCTTAAAGCAGTCTATCGGTCTGTTACATATTTCTGAGTTCCTTAGATAAGATCTATATAAAAGAAAGCAAATTAATATGTTAACATAAAATTTTTTTTTTCTGAAATCTGGAACAATATTGAAAATTTTAATTTTAGTCTATGAGGCAGACAAATGTTCAATCACCTAAAGTGGATGTAAAATTAAGATGGTATAGACTATTGTCTTGTTTTTATCCTTCTAAAACATATAGTTTAAATAATCCTGTTTTTGTTGGAACTTTGTATTTTAAAGATCCAGTATCAAGATTATTTTAATAAATAATTTTACCCAGTAAAGAGGACTGAATTCCTGGGTTAGTTACAATAGGTTAAAACATCATCATTATCATCACTTTCCAGTTTGGCCTAACAAAATCCTTGTCACTATTATCATCACTATCATAATCACCACCGTCATAATCACCACCATCATAATCACCACCGTCATAATTACCACCGTCACAATCATCATTGTCATTATTCTATCATCCACTTTTCCATGGGTAGGACAAAATTTGTTGAGACAGATTTTTTTAAAGCCATACATTCTTGCTGTCACCAACATTTCATGTTTCCAAGTAAAATATTTTCCTATGGCCAGATAGAAATTCATGGAAGATTGGAAATTGACTCTGCTTTTATGATGCCAACACTCATATACAACTATCACAGCAAGGAGACAGTAACTCTCACACACACAAACACACATATGATGGGCTTCTTCCAGTTTCCATTTACCAAATACATTCAGAAGGCTAATGTTGGCCCAATGTGATAGTAGATACTCAAGAATGCCATGCAGTAGTAGTGAACTCAAAGCCATGTGGTTGGGAAACAAACATCTTAACCAGATAGCTACATTTGTGTCTTATATTAATTTGGTACAATACAAATAAAAAAAAATCCTTTCTATTTACTTCCAAAACAAAGACCTCTTTCCTTGACATGACTGGTATTGAGCTGTTGAGGCGCATGGCTTAGTGGTTAAGTTGTCGGACTCGTAACTGTAACATTGCAGTTTCAATTCTTCAGGTGGGTGACGTGTTGTGTTCTTGAGTAAAACACTTGATTTCATGTTGCTACAGTCCACTCAGCTAGCAAAAGAGAATAATCTAGCAATTGACTGGCATTCCATCAAATGGGGAATATATGCCAGAAACTGGCTCTAGGAAACTATATGATTTGGGAAGGACCTGGTACTGAGCTTCTACAATAAAACTAAAACCCACTAAAAAATAAACCTCTCAGAATATCAGCCTCTCTGAGAAAGTGATCATTATAGTTGATACTCAATTTGAATTCAGCCTTTAACAGGCAGACACAGGATTCCAGGATTACTGGCGTTTCAACTTCATGTCTTTTCTGTACAAAAGTATACTGTGCATTATATCGTTTTGTTTTTTTACTTGTTTCAGCCACTGGACAGTAGCCATGCTGCGGTACCACCTTGAAAGGTTTAGATGAATAAATCACATGTTCACTTGTGTTTCTTAAAGCCTGGTGCTTATTTCATCGGTTTCCTTTGCCAAACTGTTAAAGGGACATAAACAAAGCACACTGGTAGTTTGGGGTGGGAAACAACTACAAACACACACACATACATGATGGGCTTCCATAGTTTCCATTGACCAAATTCACTCATAAAGTATCAGTTAATCCAGAGCTGTAGCAGAAAACATTTGCCCAAGGTGCTATTCTGTGGGACTGGACCTGAAAACATTTGGTTGAAAAGCGAGTTTCTTAAACACACAACCACTGAAAAAAATTGCCTCTTACTTATTTAATGTCAAATTTTGAGAGATTTGCCAACTATTTCTAGAATCTGTTCCTTGGTTAGCTTCTGGTTTTCTCTTTGCTATAAAGTACCAAATTATGTAATATTTAATTTAGTCACTAATAGATTCCATAAAGTTAGTTGGTTGCCTCAGTCCACTCAGCTGGCAAAGAAGAGTTGTATTTGTATTTCAAATGACAAACCCATTTTGAGCGTGGCTGTTGCCAGTACCACCTGACTGGCCTTCATGTCGGTGGCACGTAAAAGCACCCACTACACTCTCTGAGTGGTTGGCGTTAGGAAGGGCATCCAGCTGTAGAAACTCTGCCAAATCAGATTGGAGCCTGGTGTAGCCATCTTGTTTCACCAGTCCTCAGTCAAATCGTCCAACCCATGCTAGCATGGAAAGCGGACATTAAACGATGATGATGATGATGATGATGATGAAACCTTGTCAAACTCCGTGTCATGCTGAACCTCCCTGAGAAGTACATTAAGGGTATATGTGTCTGTGGAACACTCAGCCACTTGCATATTAATTTCACGAGCAGGCTGTTCCATTTATCAGAGCAATTGGAACCTTTGTTGTTGTAACCCACAGAGTGCCAGTTTTTTAAACATTGCTCTGTATCACCTCTTAATCTTCTAATTATTTCTCTTCCCTTTTGTCCTGCTGTTAACTCACTTCATGTCCATATCATGTTTTTTTTAAAATTATAATACAATTTCTCAACAGCAACATGGTTGGTTGTTCATTTCCAATGATCCAATCACTGCTTCCCTGCTTTTATGAAGAGTAATGACAAGGCAGTGTCTCTCAGTGCATCTCTAAGGACATCGTCCTAGAGTAATATTTTCATGACTTGTCTCACCACTGTTTATACTTTTGCTTGTGTTAGTAAATTTATAGCAGTGTTTGCTTCTTTTACAGATATATTACAGCAAAAGACATACATATGTACACATATGTACTCATCAGAAACCATGAGCCTCTACATGTTCACATAACCTGCAAGAAATAGCCACCAAATAGCCCTCAAATCACATCTGAAAAGAAAGGACATATTCAACAATACAGTCAGTTGGATAATGTATGAAAAGTTGGAATGGTCATGGTTAGAATACTTTTACTCATAGCCCTGCTTTGTCAGGGCTAACTGAGTTGACCATCAGATACGACAACAAGAAACAAAGCAATCAGGTAACCTTTATAAGGTGACTTGAGCTGCAAGAAATAGCAGCCAATACTCTTAAATCCAACCTCATTATCAGAGGGAAAGGAAAGACATATTAGTTAATGTAATCCTAGATACACTATGACTGGAAAAAGCTAAAAAGAATAGATGGTTATAGCTAGGATACCTTTGATCGTAGGATTGCTTGTCTAGTGCCAACGTGAGGTTAAACAACAATGATACCACCGCCACCACCACCACCAACAACAACAACAATAACACCAACAACAATAACACCAACAACAATAACAACAACAACAACAACAACAACAATAACAACAACAACAACAATAACAACAACAACAACAATCTAAGTGCCATTGATATTGCTGATGGCGGCAAGCATGCTGATGACACCACCACCACAACCACAGTGATAATGATGATTCTGATGTTGATGATTGAATGAATCAATGATTAGATTATCTTCACCTTGAAACTTTCACATGCATAATTTTTTTTTTCTGGTGGATTATTATCAAAATTGAGAAATCTGAAGAAAAACCATCAGTTTGGGAAAATTTTGCAAAATACAAAATAAAACTCTGAAAATTACAAAACAAAAAGAAGCTAAATAAAATGATGTAATTCCCGAAATACTTCATGAATAATTAGAGTTGTTTTTAATTACTTTTTACCAAGGTTTTTAGCAGTAATTAATTCTTCTTCTTTATCAGTCGTCACATTTTGACCATCTTATTCACACTTTGTGGCATGGTTTTTCTACACTCAATTAATATACCTGTTTTAAATCTGTTGTCAGTTATTTTAAAACTAGAATATTGCCTGTTAGATGATAGGTAGCTCTAGAAGTGTAATTTAGTCACTGTGGGTGATATCAGGAAATATGGCATACAGACAATAATTGTTATTTAACTTTAATCAAATTTCTTGGTGCTTATACTAAATAATAAAATCATCGTCATTTAACGTCTGCTTTCCATGCAAGGATGGGTTGGACGATTTGACTGAGGACTGGTGGACCAGGAGGCGACACCAGGCTCCAATCTGATTTGGCAGAGTTTCTACAGCTGGATGCCCTTCCTAATGCCAACCACTCCGAGAGTGTAGTGGGTGCTTTTACGTGCCACCGGCACGAGGGCCAAATAATAAAATGAATCCTAATTTTTGAAAAAAGGTTTATTACTTTAAAATTATATACAACTGTGCTATGACTGTGCTAGTGCCACGTAAAAAGCACCTATGCTGGTGTCACATATAAAGAACCCCATGATGGTGTCACCTATAAAGCACTGGTGCTGCTGCATTGTAAAAAGCACCCAGTACACTCTGTAAAGTGGTTGGCATTAGGAAGGGCATCCAGCTGTAGAAAACATGCCAAAGCAGACAATTGGAAACTAGTGCAGCTCTCTGACTTGTCAGCACCTGTCAAACTGTCCAACCCATGCCAGCATGGAAAACAAGCATTAAATAATGGTGATGATGGTGGTGGCAGTAGTAGTGGTGATGATGATGCTGATGATGATGATGGAATTTCTCATTTATATTTTGGCAATAAATATATGTTGTTATTTTCTTAAATTTGATCAACATAATCATAATCTACTACATGAAGAAACTTGTCTGCACAAAACTTCATAAGTAAAAAATGTGCATTTTTCAGAGACTTTTTCAGAGACACTCATCCTGCACCTCTTATGTTAATTCTCTTTGTATCTCTCTCTCTCCCTCTCTGTCTTTACAATGTACAGAGAAACAAGAAGAACCGATCAACTGACCAACCAAGACTTATATCAGTACTTGTTATTAAACAGAAACTCGTTAAGTACTCTGTAACTCATGAATATTTACAATTGTTTTTAATTGTTCCTTTACCATTGCTTTTAGCTTGTAATTAAAATTCTTTCTTTTTAGCAACAGTCACATTTTTACCATCTGCTACAAGATGAATATTCACATTGGCATCATGGTGTGACAACCACTGATTTCCTGTTTTAATTCCTGTTAATTATACAATTTCATGAGTACTCATGAATATTGGTGTCAAATTTTGGTGCAAGGCCAGCATTTCAGAGGAGGGGGTAAGTTGATTATATTGACCCCAGTGATCAACTGGTACTTATTTTATCAACTCCAAAAGGATGAAAGGCGAAGTTGATCCCAACAGAATTTGAATTCAGAATGTAAACACAGATGGAAAGCTGTTAAGCATTTTGCCCCAAGAGGTAACAATTCTGCCAGCTCCCCACTTTAATATTAAGGGATGATTTGCCACCATCGACCCTGGCTTATGCTTATTTTCTGATTCACAAATACTGCATTAATATTCCTCACACTTTCCATTGTGTTGTTGTCTTTCTTGAATTCATAAAGCAAAATATGTTGCTTTGTCACTTCCATGATAGCTTTGAAAAAAGTAACTGTTAAAATCGAACTGCACTCTTCAAAACTTGCACTAAGAATAAGTACAAAGTAAAATTACTACCTGCTTTCATAGCAAGTTGATGCAGGTAGTTTATCCTGTCCCCCTCCAACTTTTAGTTCATGCAATCGAAAACACCGACTTATGTATGGGATGACCCAATATTTGTACTTACTGCGGGAGTCACCTGGGATGGGTTGAATCAGCTCCAAACAATGAGTTCACAATGTCCCCTAAGAATGCTGACTACATCCAACAGTCAGCCGCAGTTGAGGCTGTAATGGATACCCACTTCCAGTTCCCCTGCTGAAGACCATAGACTTGAGGGCCTGAGAGTGCTTCCACATATGCCTTTCCCATTGCCAGCCACATTTTCAATTGTCCCCCAGCTTGTTTGAACCAGCCTTTGAAGGGAGCACCAACTCTCTCAGATGGGCATTTGACGTTTGTCAACCCAGCTTCCAGCAAAAGGAAGAAACGACCCCCTACATAAATCTGAGTCACCTCTGTTCCTCACCTCATCTGCTACCACAGCCCCAACACTCATTAATGACACCTTTTTTCTAAAGAAGAAAAAGAAGGACCTTACATATGGCTGACCATCAACTATTTCAGCCATTATTGTCACAGAAAGTTTCTGCCATTTTCTGAATGTTTATTGACTTTTCTACCTTACACTTTCTTCTTGTAGAATCATTTCCATGAAGAAATAATTTGGCACCAGTAACTTTTATTTTATCATAGCTATCATTGTCATAGTCATTATTCCAGCATCCATTTTACCATTTTGGCATCTTTGTTCAAAATTATTTGTAGCAACACCTGAACCTACTTCAACATGTAGTTTATGAACAGAAAGGGGATGGAGACCTCATGCTTTCTGAGTATTGATATATTGACCTATCAGTCAAAGATAAATGTGTTTCTTGGTGTGTGTGTAGGAAAATGTATGCATGTACAAACAGTTTGTATAGCAGGATGATACAAGCTTTGTAATGGCTTACCAGATGGCATCTACATTCAGAATTATTTGTCACAGCACCTGGAACTACTTCTGCTGGTAGCTGTTTTGCTAACTCAAATTTACCTGCTATAAATTTGAATATAAAGCTATCGTTTAGAGACTAACAGAAAAATCTATAGAAGTAGTTACTGACAATGAAAACTATTCATGTAATCTGTTGTGAAATTGCATTGCTATACTGTCAGCTACTATAAAACTAAATCATTTAATTAAAGTCGGTCCCTAGGCATTTTTCATTATATTCTCATCATTTCATTCATCCGCTATATTCTCTGAATGTTGACTTCAGTGAGGTTTCCATTCTTGAAACCATTCATCACACACCCACTCATTCCTTGCATTGAGGCTTGTTGTCTTCTTTTGTAGTATTTGGTGATTCTGTAATTATGGTTATTTTGGTATCTGTGGACATTTAAGCACATGCAGTCTTCTCAAAACTAAAACTACTTTATATGTTGGGTTTCTTTTCAAAACCAAAATGAATGCCAGCATAAACCCTTTAACATTCAGATTACTTTGTTAAATGTAATGCTTATCTATTCACGTTGTTTTGAATTAATCATCCATTATCTTGTCACTTTGAGATTTTCATGTGATATTTTTTTCTTAGAATGACATTTTAGAGCTGGTCTCCTGCAATAAGACACAAATGAAAATGACCATCATGGAGATATTGTTGGAATGAGGCAATAGAAGAGAACAGTAAGGTAGAAATTTCACAAGATTTTGGCCAGCCTAAGGTTCTAGAAACAGTTGGGTCAAGGTACCACACAATGGGAGTGAACCCAAAATCATGTGGTTATGAAGTGAACTGAACTACACAACCATGCCTGTGACTATATATATATAGTGCTCCCCTAACCAGACTGTTGGATGCATGCATTTTGGAGTTATCTCCCCTTCAGTAACAGAGACCAAAAAGGTGGACACTACAAACTGACATGGGAGACAGCACTTTATGTTAGTCCTGTCATTGTTCAATGGTTAGTTGCACTAGTCACTGTAAATAAAAGATACCAGGTGTTATATATCATCATCATCATCATTCAACGTCTATTGTCCATGCTGGCATGGGTTGGATGGTTTGACCAGGGCTGGTAAGCTGGAAGGCTACACCAGACTCCGATCTGATTTGGCATGGTTTTCTACGGCTGGATGCCCTTCCTAATTCCAACCACGCTGAGAGTGTAGTGGGTGCTTTTATTTATATACATGTATGTGTGTGTGTGTGTGTGTGTGTGTGTACATATATGTGTGCGTAATTTTGTTTATATCCAATAGCTGTTTGGCAACTAATACTTACATCTCCCATTTCTAACAGTGACTTGCAGAGCAGAAAGTAATTTAATAACACTTTACAGGCTGAGAAAATTTGTTATCATTTGTCTGACCTCAGGATAGTGATGATAATTATTGATTTAGCCTAGAATGATGATGATGACAATTGTGGTGATGATTGATAAAGGCCAGTACTTTACTGCCCTTCACAATAATTCTCATTATCTATAAAACTTTACTGATAAAGATAGTGATGATAGAGGCTAGAATTTATTTTGCTAACAGGTTATCAGCATCTGTCAAGTATCAACCAAATTTTGGAGAAAACGAACAACCACAACAACAACACTAGTAGCAATAAATACAAAAACAAGCAAAAGAGACGAAACCACAGAGAGAAAAGCGCAATTTTTTTTCAACAATAGCATATTCTATGAAAGGTGTCTATTGTACAACTATTGTCAAAGCATTATGTAATGGTGTAAAAAAAAAAAGCAAGTGGAAATGGTGTATTTTGTAATTTGAATTGAGAATTTGTAAAACTCTTGGAAAATATGAAAAATATATTACTTCCATTTGTAGCACATTGCATACTTTTGAGAAATGCATGTATATCTACACATGTGTACACATATGTGCAGATATATGTGTACATAGTGTGTGCATATATATATATATATATATATATAGATAGATAGAGATGCATGCATATATACATACGTACATGCATGTGTATGTATATATAAATGCACATGTTCACATGCTGTCATACACATGCACTATCACAAATGCACACAGTTTATATCACTGCAATATAAACATGTTAACATCTTTCTATTGTGAATGCAATGGTGGTTGCCATGGCAATATTTTTTCTTGACATTTTATACATTTGACAAATTGAATCTGTTGTAATTGAACTTTTCCTAATGCTACTTCTGTTGAAATATAAAAAGCACACACGTGTGCTTGCACGCACACGCACACACATGCACACAAGCATGCATGCACATGCACACACACACATACACAAAATAAATAGAAAAACATATATAAGGAAAAGACTTGTGTTCTAGTTTGAGTGCAACACTAATGGAAATCTGCCTGTGTTGAAGACTCGAGGCTTGTTTTTACTTGTATGTCCAGAATTCCTCATATACCTTGTCTTGGGTGGATTTAATGGTGACTGGTTGTAAAGCATATGTATGAACTGTGAGCTTGGCAATGTTAAACTGAAGGCTATATGATGGAAATGTAAGTGAAATTGAAGCCATGTCTTTCTAGCTGAGCTGATAACTTTAATGTGTTAACTACTATGATATGGTAACTGAGCCAAACTAAAAAGTAAAGAGCAAACTCATAACAACATTCTAGTATGGCATTGTAAATTTCTTTTTTAAACCCTATCGAAGCATGTTTTGCTTTGAAACACCATTAGATTTGATGATTATTAAAAAAAAAAAAACAAGCTTTTATTTATTTTATTTTTTTTAGCAATCAGCAAAATCCATTCTGTTATTTTCTGAATGCAAGAATGATAACCAGGATCTCCATATGGAATATTATTTTAGCAAAGCAGAACAAATGGAACAAATAGAACATGACAAGTTTCAGATCCAAGGGGTTAAATGCACTTAAAACTTCTAGGGAGCTTCTGAATTTTTTCCATCCTTTTTAATATGGTAGGGCCTATCAGATATTCATATCTTTTCTGAAACCTCCCTTATTCCTTTACTGGCACCGAGGAGTACCGTTTGTACTCGTTATCAATTCCTCAAAATCTCAGTGAGATATCAGTACTTATCTGTATTGCATGATGCTTTCTAAATGATTGGTTTACATACATCATCATCATCATCTAACATCTACCCACACATGCACAGCTAAGTGCTGTGTGTCTGTTTGTAGTCTTCATTTGCCTCTCTTTCTGTTATACACACACCTTTACCATCTTCTTTGCTCAGCATAATGAACTTTTTGCATCACAGGAATTTTCCATTAATACTTTAACATAATAATGTTTCTCAAGCAACATTTTTTAATCATTGAAATAATGATTTCCAGCTTTGTCACAAGAGGCTGTATTTTTCCACAGACGGAGGTAATTAATTAAATTAAATCAAAAATCCGTTATATTACTGGTATGTATTTATCAACCCAGTGGGATGAAATGCAAATGCAACTCAAGAAGAATGTTGAGGTATATAACTGAATATCTTAATATTAAGGGGTGAACCTAAATGTTTATTAAGGGTATATAACTGTTAATACGTAAATTGGTCTATGCAATAGTGTTACACTGCTAAACTTAGTGGCTATTTAAGCAATGGCTAGTAAATGGGTTGAATGTGATACTGAAGAAGAAGCAATCACACCTGAAATAAGTATAAACACATGTTACTTCTTTTTCTATCTTTAACCACATTATTTACAAACGCACATTTGTATAGGGAAATTTGGAACTTTTAATGTTGGCTCTAAATTCTATAGATCTGTAGGAATAACTTAAAAGGGGCTAAGTTGCATAGCCAACACAAAAAGTTGCACACAGTACAAACATTTAATATATTATGGTTGATAAACGAAATATGGTGTGCCTACAAGCAATTAACTGTTAAGGGATGTAACTAGATGATGATGTATATAAGAGAATATTAATTATGGTATAGCAATAAATATTAAGGTACACAAGTTGTACTTTTTTTTTACCACACTTTCCTGTGGTAAAGGAAAACAATGTCAAGTTCAGCATGAATTTCTTCTTTCTAGCTTTAACCCTTTCTTTACCATATTCATTTTGAGATGCTCTGTGTTTCTTTCAATTAATCTTAAATATAACAAAGAATTTAGTAAAATAACTTAGTTAATATTCAGCTAGTGTTAGGAACATTAATTGTGACTAATGTTTGGTGGAAGATTTTAATTCAGAACTTATGAAAACAAGACATTTGTACTACAGAGCCAAAGGTGGTTTCAGCCGGGTTAGTAACAAAAGGGTTAAAAATATCATGGTGACTTTAACCCTTTCATTACCATATTTCTGTTGAGATGCTCTGTGTTTCTTTCAATCAATTTTAAATATAACAAAAAATTTAGTAAAATAACTTAGTTATCATTAAGCTAGTGTTAGGAACATAAATTGTGACTAAGGTTTGGTGGAAGATTTTAATTCAGAACCTATGAAAACAAGACATTTGTACTACAGTTTCAGACAGGTTGGTATCAAAAGGGTTAAGTCACTTTATTCATTTCACTTGTATTATTATAAATATAGTGCTCTTTATTTTATATGTATCTATCTTAAGGGAAAATGTGATCTTGCTGGTTGCCCTTCTCTTAATATCAACATTTTCACATCTCTTTCATGAAAATTTGTATGTTTGGTTGCTTTTCTTTCTCATGAAAGCCTTTGCTGCTTGTGATGCATTCCTCTGGGATTTTTCTGATATTTCTAGCTGACCTAGTTACCACATTGACCCCCACTGCTCAATTGATATATTTTTATCGATCCCAAAAAGTTGAAAGGCAAAGTGAACCTTAGTGGCATTTGAACCCAGAACCAGAATATAGAGCCAGAAGAAATTTGACTAACCAGTTCCTCCAGCTCATTGCCTCCTTTGATTAAATTAATATAATTCTGAATGTCAAAAGAAATCCCAAAGAAAAAAATTTTTCCCATTGATTTTCTTTCCCTCATATCTTTGATTTTTTACTTGGTTCAGTCATGTAGACAGTAGCCATGCTGGAGCACCACTTGAAGAATTTTGACCCCAGTACTTATTTTTTTAACCCTGGTACTTATTCTATTGATCTCTTTTGCTACACAGTCATGCCTGTGCCTTGAGGATTTTATCACATAGAAAGTAAGAGATTGCACAATATACAGTCCAAAGAAGGTGGCAAACTGGCAGAAACATTAGCACACCGGGCGAAATGCTTAGCAGTTATTTCACTTGTCTTTACATTCTGAGTTCAACTTTGCCCGTCATCTTTTCGGGGTTGATAAATTAAGTAGCAGTTGCATACCGGGGTTGATGTAATCGACTGGCCTCCCTCCCCCAAAATTTCGGGCCTTGTGCCTAGAGTAGAAAAGAATATACAGCTCAAAGAAAAAAAAAAAAAAAAATCAAACCAATGTAATTAGGTGGAGAAAATAAAAGATCCATATTTTTGATGCTGGTTTGTTGTCCAAAATGTCAAACATTTTTCTTTCTTCATTGTAGCCACATTTGATTTAAAAGCTACACTTCTATGAGTATTTATTATTGGTTTGGTGCAAACCCTTATCAGTTTCTCTCATTATGGATTTTACATTTGAAATAATGGAAAATTGAAATACTTTTTACATTAAGGAAGAGTGGTAAGAAACTCTCAAAAGAGCTGAACAGGTGAAGGTCTTTAGAGAAGCCCCTCCCACCTCAGGTAAGAGTTTCAGCCCCTAACTTCTTACGCCCTAAAGGGCAGGGCTGCATCCAGGTTATGACTCCCGGGTATCTTTCTGCTGAGACTTTTAACCCTTTGGATATCGGAGACTTGTGCATTTAAACTGCTTGCAACTCCTCTCCATTGACTCAGCTTCTGCACTTAAGAAAGAATTATTTCAATTATCTAAATTTGAAATGAAATTGAAAGAACTTAGACTGAAATGCTATTTTTTTTTAAGGCTATATATACAGAATTCTTAAATACACCATGAGACAAAATTACATGAAATTGGTGATAATGAATGTTAAATAAGCAAATTCTATGTAAGTGCAAGAATTTGTGAGGATCCAATATTAGATAATCATTCCACAATAAACTACATGAATTCTCCAGCAATAAGTATTAAATAACCACTTCATAAGACACCGCATTAATTAATGGTGATTCAATGCTAGATGAACAGGATATAAGAAACTGCATGTAATCTCTGATAATCTGATGTCAAACAACCAATTTAGGAAGGAACTACACAGAATTAGTTATAATCACGGTTAAATAAACAAATTATAATGAGGTGTGTGGAACTGATGATTAACCAATTAATAAGAAACTTTAGGACTGGTGATAATCCAGTGCTAATTAACCAAATATTGAAAACTGGATTAAACTGGTGACGATCCATTGTTAAATAACTAGAGTGTAAGAAAGTACATGAAATTAGAGATGATTGAATGTTAATTAAATAATTAATAAGAAACTTAATGAATTTGGTGACAATCCAATATTAACCAATTCATAAGAAATGAACAGAGGGTAAATATATTGTAACTGTTATAAATCATGCTTGCTTGCATGAATATAAAATGCCTTCAATAGAACTGGTAATATCTATTATAGATGGAAACAAGAAATAACAAATATTTGCATGAATGCGGTAAGGAAAATGATTTGAAGATGATTATTATTAATACAAATGTTATAACATATCAGTGATTCAAACATTGTATAACTTAATCAATTACATCAGTTTTCAAAGGCATGTCTCGGCTGTTAGATATGTTACATGAGCATGACTGTGTGGTAAGAAATTTGCTTCCCAACTAAATGGTTCCAAGTTCAGACCCACTGCATGGTGCCTTGAGCAAGTGTCTTCTGCTACAGTCTTGAGCCAACCAAAGTGGATTTGGAAGACAGAAACTGAAAGAAGCCCATCGTACATATGTGTGTGTCTTTGTGTCTGTGCTTGTCCCCCACCACTGCTTGACAACTGGTGTTGGTTTGTTTACATCCCTATAACTTAGCAGTTTGGCAAAAAAATCTGATAGAATAAGTACTAAGCTTCAAAACGAAAAAAAAAAAAAAATTAGTGCTGGGTTTTATTCATTCAACTAAAATTCTTCAAGGCAGTGCCGCCCCAGTATGGTCGCAATCTAATGACTGAAACAAGTAAAAGATAAAAGTCTTGTTTATGCACATAAGCATGTCTGGGGTATTTGTTGTTTCAAACACTGTGAAAATATTATCTCACTTGCAAACAAATGGGGTTTAGTGACAGTAAGGACATCTGAATGTGGAACAGTCTACTCCAAAATACTCCTTCCTTAACCCTGCATGCATAGAAAAGTAGATGTTAAGATGATGATAATGTCGATAACAATGACATCCTTAAATGTTTGCGTTAAATATTAATGTGATCTACAGAGGAAGTTATTCAATAAGCAGGCAGCATAACTTTTTAAGCTCTCAATCATATTGTTTGAACAAAATTGAAACAAAATAACTTGTCTGTGATACAGATTAAACATTTGGTGTTTCCTGTTTAATTACTGGCTCTTGTCTTTGAAACAAAAGTTAATTCCTTCAAGGAAAAGCAAATGTAATATAAGAACCATTTCAGTCTGTCTATATAAACTTGTTATAGTCTGACTTTAATACAAATTATTTGTTAAATTCTAAGTTAATAGTCACCATAATGATTTCAAAGTTTGGCACAGGGCCAGCAATTATAGGGTAATGGGTAATGTTTATTACATCTATTCAAATGTTCAATTAGTGCTTAGTTTTTATTGACTCTGAAAGGGCGGAAGGTAAAATCAACTTCAGCAGATTTGAACTCAGAGCATGAAGATCCAGAAAAAACTGCCCTGAAGTGTTATGTCCAATGCACTAACGATCCTACCAGCTCACTGCCTTCACCACCATTGCTGCTGTCACATCTGCAGTTTGGAAAACAGGAGATAATTTAATATCATCGAACCCAGAATGATAAAAGACAAACTTTACCTTAGCAGGGTTTGAAATGGAGCAACTGCTGCATGGTATATTTATGATCCTCTTATGATTCTAATAGTTTTGAGGGGAGCGGACAATTTTGATAACATGAATGCCAGCATGACAGGATGTTTCGGCTTAAATATTTTTGCCATGGCAAAATTTGTTGTAGGAAATTTCACCATAAGAGAGTCACACAAGCTGACTGTCAACTAGATAAAACTTGTTTTAAAGAAATAACTTTTCTCTAATTTGTAGGTTAGTTGATGAAGTTGCCATTTTAAGAAAACAACTATTCTTTTCTTCTGTTTCTTTTTAGCAATTTTTTTTATAGCGAATTTTCCCTCAGTAAAAACGTTTACAACAAAATTTCCTATAACTCAACATCAATGTTTGACTGGCATTATGTATTGAATCCGAAATGATGAAAGATACACTTGGCCTTGGCAGAATGTAAAGTGTCACAACAAATCATCATCATCATCATCATCATCATTTAACGTCCGCTTTCCATGCTAGCATGGGTTGAAAGAATTTTTTTTGTTCCAACGATGTAGTTAAATCATCATTTGAACTGCAAAAATACATGAAATGGTTGATGATCTGATGTTTATCAATGAATTTTAATTGAAACTATACAAAATTAATGATGACCTAATGTTAAAAATATATACCCATTTTATCAGGAACTGTTGGGAATTGGTGATAATGTCATGTTAAATGAGCATTTTATGAGAAACTGAATAAAGTTGGTGATCCATTGCTCAACCAATTCAGAATAAATGAATAGTTTTTACAAATATTATAACAATACTTATAAATCACTTGTAATGCAAGTCAAACATATGATTATAAACTCTCATTAATAAAGTTGATATCTCTCAGAAATAAAATGACAATAACATATAAAAACAAAATGTTTGTAGGGAGGTTGTGAGGAAAATAATTTAGTGAAATGGTTTAAAGAGGAGTGAGTGTCATTATCAAAAACTATACAATACAATCAACTATGTCATATTTTAAAGGCACAAGTGCCATGTATGGTGTATATGTGTGTGCATAATTACTTCATTATTAGATTAGAAAATACTCTTTTGGGGCATTATCATCTCTGGCATTATTGTTCAATCGATGACCATCTGATCTATCAACTCAATTCTATTAGATAAAATAGCAAATTTACAACATTCCATTTCAACCGAAAGCCAAAAATTGAGTTTGAACAAATTCTTTCTTTCTATTATAAATGCAAGGCCTATTAAGACTAATGTCCTCTATAAAGAAAAGAAAACCCTCTCAATTAGTCTGATTTACTTTTTAATAAAGTGAATACACTCAGTTAATGGTCAGCCAAAATTCATCATCATCATCATCATTTAAAGTCCTATTTTCATGCTTGCATGGGTCATTCTCACCCTTTGTGATTGACCATTTATCTAGATTGACTGTCCATTATATTGCTATTATGGCTATTCCATTCATACCTCTTATCTCCACATCTTCCTTCCCTTCCTTTACTCCTCCCTCATGTCTTTCTTTCCCATATGCCATTTTCTCATCCCTTATTTTAGTGTTGTCTCTTTATCTTTTATTCCTTGCCAACCATACAGTGACTATTTTATTATTATATCCTCCTCTTCTTGATTAGATTATCTACCTGCTTACTTACCAGTTTATATATACTGTGCTTTTGCAACATAAAGTCCAACAGGAAACGGTGTTTCCTAGGGCTAAATAACAGTAGCATTCTTCCCTTTCATGGGACTGTCACATTAAGTTGACAACATACTATAAATTTATTTCTCTTCATGACGGGCTTGGAAGTTCACATATGTTACACTTGTGCTGTTTCATATGAGGTAACTTGCACCAATATACCTTATGTGTATATATAGACACAATGCACACAACTACTTCTAATGAATTGTTTACCCCAGAAACAGCTGTAAAGGGCTACTTGAACTTTCCAATGCATTACTTGCAAGGCTTTTGCTATTGATCCAATGGATTTTACATACCATCTAGATTGAATCAACATGAAGGACTATTCAAATCCTCTTCAATCTCATTAATGACTTTGCTGTATGAATTTCTTGGATTTGTACCTGATGATGCTAAACCAATTTGAACTTTCACTCTCCAGATGTTTCTTGGTTTTCAGCTAAGTTTATATATTTTTGTACTCTCTTCTGTATAAATCTGATATAAATCTCTTCATGCCTTGCAACTGTTAGTCTGCCTTTTATTCTGTTATATGTGTATGTACTCGTATGCACATGTATGTTGGCCTCTTTCTGATTTAGGCACAAGGCCAGCAGTTTTTAAAGGAGGGGTTAAGTCAGCACCATCACTTATTGACCTCAAAAGGATGAAAGGTATAGCTGACTTCAGTGGGACCTGAACTCAGATCATAAAGAGCTGGAATAAAGACTGTAAAACATTTTCTGACACTCTAGCAATTCTGTCACTGTAGCAATTCTGTCATTCTAACAATTCTGTCACTGTAGCAATTCTGTCATTCTAGAAATTCTGTCATTCTAGTAATTCTGACACTCTAGCAAGCCTACCAGTCACTGTCTTTGTTTCTTTAATAAGATAAATGGTTCACTCAAAAAGCTTAAGAAGTTGAGATGCTGTTTTTACTAGTTCGATTAGTAAATTAAGTGAAGCAGTTTTAACTGGGAATTGAAACTCCATGGCTGACACAACCTGTTTGAAAGTATCAAGCAACACAGCGAAACACTTCCATGCACAAAAATGGTGAGAATTTCTAGATTAAGCATGGATAACATGCATTCTAGGGAAGATGTTTTTTTTTTTAATTTTTATTTTTGTCCCCTCAAATAACATTAGTACAATGAATGGAAGAATTCCTATTGGGAATTGGAAGAACTACATTATTCAATAGAGCAGGAACTTAGTGTTGCACCAAAACTAATATTATTAATTATGATTTCTTTGATTGGCACAAAGCCAAAAATAATTTCCAGAGGAAGAGACACTATGAAAGCTACTGCTCCTCATATATAACAGGTGGTGCTTATAGTTTAACCACAGAGGAATTAAAAACAAAGTCGACCGTATGAAGAATGCTAAATATGCTAAGATAATCCTATACTTTATTTCTGCCACTCCAACCCTATATTAATAATTCATATTACAGGCTTATTTTTGTATTTGCTATTTATTTTTATTGCAATGTTTTTTGTTTCTTTTTCTATGAAATTTTGGATTTATAGAAGTATTGAGCTATTTATTATTTCCATATTTTCTCATAGAAACAAACAAATGGCTTTGCATAATTCATGAGGAATTTAGTGTCTTTCATAATCTTTCAGGAATAAATTTCCCATTGCAAACCTTCTTTGATTTATAAAAGAAATAATAGAAGAATGTTGGTACTAATTTAGTTGATTAAAAAAACAAAATAAACCATAAAAACATAAGGCCAAGAGAAAAATGATAGTTTGAACACAGAACTGTAAGTTTGATTATCATGCAATTTATATTTGTATGCTGTTACAGTCATCACACTTTCAATCTGGTGCAAATATATTCTTTTCTACTTTAGGCACAAGGCCCAAAATTTTTGGGGAGGGGGTCCAGTCAATTAGATTGACCTCAGTACACAACTGGTACTTAATTTATTGACTCCTGAAAGGATGAAAGGCAAAGTCGACCTCAGTGGAATTTGAACTCAGAATGTAAAAACGGACAAAATACTACTAAGTATTTCACCTGGCATGCTACGATTTCTACCAGCTCACCACCTTCAATCTGGTGTAAATTGTAAAAACAATAACAGTATAAATTCTAGTAATGAAAAATTAACAATCTCAAAATCTAATCAGCTTGTGCCAGTCATGAGGCTAAACATCCCTGAAAGTTTCAACATTGGTTGTCTTGGTACTATAGTTCAAGACAGTTGCTATAAGTGCTGTTCAGTAGGATTGAACCTGGAACCATGTGATTGGGAAGTGAGCTTCTTGTCTATACAGTAATGCCTATAAACACACGTGTGTGTGTGTGTGTGTATGTACACACACACATCGAGTCGTGTGTGGTTGTTGCTGTTTATGTATGTGTGTGGCTGGATAAGTATGTGTGTGTCAGATCAAAGTGAAATGAAGTATTTTGCTCAAGGAATCAATGTACAGTTAGTCTGGAAATCGAAACCATGATCTTGCAATCATAAGTGCAACACCTTAACCAGTAATTCATGTGCCTTCATCACATATATAACTTTCTTTCAGTTTCCATGTAATATTTTCACTCACAGAGTATTGGCTAGCCTGGGGCTATGTCAGAAGATACTTGACGGAGGTTCCATGCTGTGGGACTAAACCCAAAACTTGTGGTTGTGAAGCAACCTTGTTAACCATACAGCCATGATCTGAATGTTCTTTTATATTCTCTTATTTCAGTCATTTGACGCGGCCATGCTGGAGCACTGCCTTTACTCGAACAAACCGACCCCAGGGCTTATTCTTTGTAAGCCTAGTACTTATTCTATCTGTTTCTTTTGCTGAACCACTAAGTCACGGGGATGTAGAGATGTTAACATTGGTTGTCAAGCGATGGTGGTGTGTGTGTGTGTGTGTGAGACAAACAGACACACAAATACACACACACACACACACACACGCACATATACGATGGGCTTCTTTCAGTTTCCATCTACCAAATCCACTCACAAGGCTTTGGTTGGCTCGAGGTTATAGCAAGAAGACACTTGCCCAAGGTGCCACGCAGTGGGACTGAACCCGCAACCATGTGGTTGGTAAGCAAGCTACTTACCACACAGCCAGGCAAACAAAAAAGGAAGCAGTGCTATTCTGCTGTTATTTCACTCAGATTAAAACCTTCAAAATTCCTGATTCAAGAGATATAATTGATATTCATGACAATAATGTTAACTTACCAAGACTTATTGAAGTAATTGTAAAAGAACTAGAGCATAACCTATTGTTTTATGCCCGGAATAAGTAATATTTTGTTTCATTGGAAAATATATTCAAGAAAGAATTAAGTAAAAGAAGAGAAAACAATACTGAAATAAAGAAACATTTTATAGATAAAAATACATAGTTTTAAATTGTTTTTATTTCTGTTTACATTTTATACAACAAGCAACAAATAGGAAATTTTGACAATCGAGCAGTGTTTATGAGTAAGCAAGCAATGATATGACAGCTTGAGTGTGAGAATGTTGCACCAGTGCTTGACTTAGAGTAAACTGGAGTGATGTGAGATGATGTACCTTGCTCAAGAACATGTGCTGTAAAGTTCAAGAATTCAACCCACAACCTTATGATCACAAACTCTATACCCTAACCAAGTGTCTTCACCACTAGCAATTGTAGAAACGGAAAAAAATTTAGACAATTTTAGTTGAGTATCTATTTTAGATTAGGATACTGGATGCAAATTACCATTGTGGCAGAGGTTAACACACCACCACTCCAGATATAAACAAGTGGAAGTCTGCAACATGATGTGTCACAAGGTTTAAAACAACTTGTAATATCACAATTACTTCTATTACTCATCTCCGTCTGAAGATGGCCTTTGGGCCTCAAATATTAGGAATGTAAAGTAGCTGGCATTACAGCAAGTAATATAAATAATTACTCTGCCTAATGTTTTGACTTGTTTTCACTTTGCAAAATTATTCTGTGGGAAGTAATACTACTTAAAAATACACTCTCACTAATGTGTATGTGTGTGTATGTGTGTGTGTGCATGCGCATGTGTAGGAATATTAATGTAAGTGGATATCCAAAATAGAGCAATTTGAGAATGGAGAGGAGGGAACAATGTGATTATTGAATATTGAAGACACAAGTTGCATTGGCCTCAACATGCCACAAGGTTCACGGCAAGTGGTGTGCAGGTGATTGGAAAAGGCCACTCAGAAAACCTGCTATGATGATGAGAAGATGATTTAAACAATTTGGACTAAGATGAAAAAAAATGTGCAATGAATTGGAAGTGCATTGTGACAGACAATGTCAGGCTGATATATATATATATATATATATATATATATATATATATATATATATATAAACAAAACAAAAAATGGAGCAAGAACATAACAGGTAACAACAAAACATCTGGACAGTTAGATGATACAATAAAGGACAAGAAAAAACAAGGAAGGGTCATTCAAAGCTTTCTATCATCAGTCGTGTTGCAGATCATCATTGCAGTTTTGGCCGGTTACACTAAAGGCTGCTCCAGTCTGGCTCGCCCCAAGAAAATCTAAGCTAAGTGCACAAGATTCTTTGGAAGAAAGTAAGTGAATGTGTCCGTAAACAATATATATATGATGGACTCTTCTATTAAAGATGGTGTCTGAGCATTCAGCTTTTGCTGAATGATCTTCACAAATGATTTATTTATATTGATTAAATGTTTGTACGACACATTGGTTCACTCCCTCCATCAAATTGATGTTGTCTGAACAAGCACACAGTGTACCACACATCAGGTGTCGAAGTGATTGCAAATCAATGTGAGATGAAGCATTTTGCTCAAGAACACAATGCACCACCCGCTCTAGGAATTGAAACATGATCGCTAGATCACGAGTGCAACACCCTAACCACTAAGCCATGTGCCCTCACACACACACAAACACATGCACATATATATGATGGTACAAGTTTTAGGTATGATAGATTGAGTCAAATGCAACTCAGACAGTTCTGAGACAGGCCACAAATGTGGCAAGGATTGCCGTTCATGTATCAGACTTTTCAGTCAAAGACAACACTGTCCCAGCAAGGAAGACAACTTTGTGGACATTAACGACAAACAAAGGCTGATAGCTGGGGTGTTGCATTAATAACTTGAGTGTTAATACAGTGTGTTTATGAATAAATGTTTTGGTAGGTTATAATGTTTAACATAAAATAAACCAAGTAGTGAAAATGTGCTTCATGTTCAAGTTTGTGGGAATGAACTAACAAGTTTCACTAAACTTGTCTTAGAAGCTGCCAAGAGGTTATTAACAGAATTAAGAGGAGTAGCGAAATTTCCTTAATGAACATAAGTAGACAAATATCAAAAGGATGTGTTATAACACTGTTCCACATATACACAAACAGCCACACCAACAATCCAACATACCTCCATCATCAGCTGCCCCATGGATATCATTATGGTTTCGACACCTGGGCAGTACCACTCAATCTGGCAGTGTCAACAGCACTAAAAGAAGTGCTGTTTGGGAACAAACATACCAAAAAACAAAACACACAACTTTCAAACATATTTACCCTTTGTACAACGGTATTCAATCAAATATAGGCAGGATTAAACACTAACTTTAAAATTAAACTGCAACAAGTAGCACATAAATCTACAGTAATTAGATTAGATTATTTTTCACATAAAACGACTCATTTTCAAAAACCGGCAATGGAAACAAATTTCTATCTTTTCTAATGTTAATTTTTCACAATAACTGACATCATGTTGTTTCGAAAGAAACACATACATACACAATTCACACACACATTTCAACAGAAACCAAACCATTTAGATAAACATGTTTTTAACATTTAACTTCTAACAAGCGAAAATTCAGTAAATGTATGTGGTTACTACAATATGACAATAAACTAATTCAATTATATTATAGTTAATTAACTGAATCAGCACAATATTATTGTACATATATTTATCATCTCTTGTAGAATTTAAATTTAATATCATGAGTTACCTAACTAGATACAATTAAATATTAAGTCCAGTATTCTTCTAGCTCAGCTGTCTAAATTGAATATTTTCATAGTAAATTCTATTAAAATAAAAATTTTAAAACTCGTATCAGATATATTAAAGGAACCAGTGAACCATAAACCTGTTTTGTGAGTAAATAATGAAATTTTGTTTGACAATTACTGAGTTTTGTGATGTGTTACATTTCTTATGACTGTATATTTTATTTTTACTAAGTTATTTCTGAAGAACTACATCTACATCTGTTTTATTAAGTGCAGTATCTGCTTAAATTATGTTGGTATTTCAAATTTAGTATACGTATATGTGCATGTGTGCGTGTTCACACAGATACGCACATACACAAACATCTTTTATTTGTTTCAATCGTTAGACTGAAGCCATGCTGTAGCACTGACTTGAAGAATTTTAGTTGAACAAATCAATCTCAGTACTTGATTTTTCTGGTACCTATTCTATCAGTCTCTTTTACTGAACTGCTAAGTTACAAGGTCATAAACACACAATACTGATTGATCAGTGTTCATGGGAGACGAACACACACACATAAAAACACACACGCATACATGATGGTTTTCTTTTAGTTTTCATCTACCAAATCCTTTCACAAAGCTGTGGTTAGCCCGAGGCCATAGCAGAAGACAATTGACCTAGCTGTCATGCGTTATGACTGAACCTGGAACCATGTGGCTGGGAAGCAAACTTCTTGCCACACACCCATTCCTGTACCTTATTTATATATATTACAAGCTAGTGAGGCTGTGTGGTTAAGAAGTTTACTTCCCAATCATATGGTTTCAAGTTCAGTCTCATTGCATAGCACCTTGGTGAAATGTCTTCTGTTATAGCCCAGGCCCAACCGAAGCCTAGTGAGTGGATTTGGTGGACAGAAACTGAAGACGTCACATATGTTTATATATATGTGTGTATATATATGTGTGTATATATGTGTCTCCTTGCTTTGACATCACATAATAGTTGTAAATGAGTGCTGCAGTGAGGTTAATTAATAACTTGCAAGGAAAAAAAACATGACAAAACTCCTTAACTGAACAGGGAGTAGTATTGAGGAGCAGAAAAGATGTCTTGCATAGAAAAGAAACATGGCTACTTCAGGTGAGGTGAGAGAGAGAGAGAGAGGGAGAGATGTTGAAGATGTATCAAGGATGAGGCAAGGCTGAGTGAACAGTGGAAAGGGGGGGATTGGAGGGTGTGACTGAGTCATTGGTTTGACAAGGTTGGTAAATGGCAGATGGAGGGGGGATGTAATGAGTGGGCAGAGGTAAGAGGAGGGGACATTGGGAGAATATTGCAGAGAAGAGATTTAATATTTATTTTTTTATTGCCCACAGGGGGCTAAACATAGATGGGACAAACAAGCAGAGACAAAGGAAATAAGTCGATTACATCGGCCCCAGTGCATAACTGCTACTTAATTAATTGACCCTGAAAGGATGAAAGGCAAAGTCAACCTTGGTGGAATTTGAACTCAGAATGTAACGGCAGATGAAATACCACCATGCATTTCACCCGGTGTGCTAACGAGTCTGCCAGCTCACTTTCACACACACACACACACACACACACACAC
>NC_068983.1:59330892-59331666 GCF_001194135.2 Octopus bimaculoides | reverse complement strand
ATATATATATATATATATATATATATATATATATATATATAAGTCGTGCATGTGTGTATTTCATTTACGCTCCTGGCAATCACTTCCTTTAAGACCTTTATTCTCTCTCTTAATTTAAATTCTCATCTATCAAAACCTCGTTGGAAGTGACTTTTCTATCTACATTCATATATCTAAACACTGTAATCTACATTTATCTATCAACACTCATATGCCTAACCACTACAATAGAGTTTCATCTATCAACATCCACATAACCAAGTCCCTATTATCTACTCCCAATACATGTAAAATCCTATTAATGCATATAGTTGAAGAATCTTTGTCCATTTTCAATTTAAGCAATTTCTCTGCATCATTATTCTCCTTGAATGAATTTAAAAGTTCTTTACTCTGTTTTAACCATCATAGTTTAGTTCATACTGGAGCATTGCTTCACAGCTGGATGCTCTATTTCCTTTTTAAATAAGACTGATATGACCATCATAATCATTTATCATCTGTTTTCTGCTATCGTCTGACTAAAGACTTGTGAGTGGAATTTCTAGACAGATACTGAAGAGAAGCCCATTGTATATTTATATATATCATCATCATCATCATCATCGTTTAACGTCCGCTTTCCATGCTAGCATGGGTTGGACGATTTGACTGAGGACTGGTGAAAACCGGATGGCAACACCAGGCTCCAGTCCGATTTGGCAGAGTTTCTACAGCTGGATGCCCTTCCTAACGCCAACCACTCAGAGAGTGTAGTGGGTGCTTTTACGTGTC
>NC_068983.1:59319708-59328660 GCF_001194135.2 Octopus bimaculoides | reverse complement strand
CCGCAGAAATCTCCAATTGTCTTCCACGTTGTATGATGCTATATCCCCTTCTATTTCGTTAAATGCTTCAAGTAACTTGTCTCTAAGTCTCTGTCCGTTTGCAGGGTCTTTAAGCTTCCATGCAGGGTCTTTAAGCTTAGGGATCAGCAACAGTTGCTTCACCACATACCGAAGTTAAGAAATAGCAGCTAAAGTGCTAAAACTCCAACAGATAGCAGTACTTGTAACTCACAAAGACAAAACAAGAAGAAAAAACAACGAAACTAACCAGTCTTAGTTAATCAGAGATGCATTTCTCGATTAGAATGGTAAAAACCTTCATTTCCGTCATCTGTATGATATTCTAGTTTGCAGGTCTGAAGATGCAGGCAATTATGCATATTACCAGCACCCCTGAACCTACATAGGCCTGTCAGTCCGTTATCTCTCCCCAAGAATTACCATGTGCATCACAAGCTATACTGCAGAAAATCTTCGGTTTACTATCTGGGAGTGAATAATTATCACAATGAGCTTCTGTCAGTTTCCGTCTACCAAATCCACTTACAAGGTGATAGTAGAAGACACTTGCCCAAGGTGCCATGCAGTGGAGCTGAGCCTGGAACCATGTGGTCGGGAAGGAAACCTCTTACAACACAGCCACGTCTGCATTCATAGTCTGTGGAAAATGGTCAAATTATACTTTTTTTCTGTGCTAGTGTTACTTGTCAAATGACAGCTGACTTTGGAAGTCTGTACTTTTGCTACCATGTGTACCAAGAAATGTGGCATACATACTTATAATAATCACATCTTGTATCGAATTTTTTGGTGCTTATACAAAATGTTGAAATGGATACTAATTTGCAAAGGAAAACTGTTTATTACCTTAAAAAAATAAAACGCATCTCTCATTTCTGTTACTGTTGTTAGGCAGTGGTGGCGGGGACAGACACGTTTGTATATTCATTTGTGTAAAACTTCTATGTCATTTATTCCCTTTCCTCTTCAGTAACTAAAAATCTGGTTCATTGTGTGTAGGCGTTCTTTTACTCTTTACCTGCCACCAAACCTCATATACGACATTTGTCTTGCTCTTATTCTGTTAACTCTTGCTGTGTCTCTCTTTCACTCTGTCTCTCCCTTTCTCTATATGATGTGGAATGTGACTGAAGAAATCAAGTTAACAAGCAAGGAACCAATTCGTGCATACACACACAATCACACACACAAATACACACACATATATATCAACTATTATTACTTAGAGATCATAACTGGTGATTAATAGCATTGTTAGTTACAAGTTTCCAACAGGCTGATCAATGGCTCACTCTACTTCAGGTGACAAAAACGAAAAGGGTGTGTCTCTAACTCAGTGTTGAACAAATGTAAGTAGATGTTTCTTGTGTTTATATTTTCTAGCTATTCATATAAATTACCTTTATTCTTTGGTGGATAGTATTGTAGTTCTATAGAAGGACTTTCCTAATAACATTTTCGATGCAGCAGATTCCTATATCACAGCAATGGTTTTAAATACAATTCAATGTCTGACTTTTGGTGGAGCATTCTAAATGCAGTTCTTTTATTCAACTGCAGTCATGCTGGAGCACCACTTTTAGTCAAACAAATCGCCCCCCACAGAACTTATTCTTTGTAAGCCTAGTACTTATTCTATCAGTGTCTTTTGCCAAACTGTTAAGTTACAGGGATGTAAACAGACCAGCATTGGTTGTTAAGCAATGTTGAAGGGACAAACACATACACAAATACACACATACATACATACATACATACGTACATACATACATACATGCATATATATATATATATATGTATATATACGATAGGCTTCTTTCAGTTTCCATCTACCAAATCCACTCACAAGGCTATAGTTGAAGACACTTGCCCAAGGTGCCATGCAGTGGGAATGAACCCAGAACCATGTGGTAGGGAAGCAAGCTTCTTACCACACAGCCATTCCTGCTTTATTTATTATTTATTTGTTAATCCTGTGTAGTTGTGGGCAGAATTGTTAGCACACTGGACGAAATGCTTAGCCATATTTTGCTTGTCACTATGTTCTGGGTTCGAATTCTGTCAAGGTCGACTTTGCCTTTCATCCTTTCGGGGTCGGTAAAATAAGCACCAGTGAAACACTGGGGGCTTATGTAATCGACTAGTCCCCTACCTCAGCATTTCAGGCCTTGTGCCTATAGTAGAAAGGATTACCTGAACATCTAAAGCAGCTGTTCTCAACTGCATTTCCCAGGGCTGCATGCAACTCTCAAGCACCCTTCTGGCAGCCCCCTCTCCCATCAGTCTTTCCTTTATAAATATAGTAAACTTTTCTTTTCAGGGCCGATGCTGGTGGCATGTAAAATGCACCTTTCAAGTGTTGGGCTTCATGGAGGCAATGACAAACAACCGAGACCTTTGCCAATATGCCGTGCTTGAGAAAAAGACCCATCAAGCCAAATAAAATCACTGTCATGGCAGATACTGGTGTCACACAAATGGCACCTGTGCCGGTAGCATGTAAAAGCACCCATTACACTCTTGGAGTGGTTGGCATTAGGAAGGGCATCCAGCCATAGAAACCATGCCAAATCAAACTGGAGTCTGGTGCATCCTTCCAGCTTATCAGCCTTGGTCAAACCGTCCAACCCATACCAGCATGGACAACAAACGTTAAATGATGATGATGACCATGATGGTGATATTAATGATTTGTGTTTTATTTTTCTTGGTGCAACCCCTAAAAAAATCCAGGTTTTGGATTTGGCCTGGGTAATAGAAAGGTTGAGAACCATTGATCTAGAGTATTGAAGCCTGTTACATTTTTTTTTTTTTTAACATTTAGCTCTGTACTGTTCTGTATTTTAGAGATGAGGAATTCTGTACATAATTTACATTGGACGGATATGTGTCCTCATCTTGTTTGTTGTTACTATAACATTTCGGCTGACTTACCCAGGTTTGGATTCAAAATTCTGCCAGGACACCTGATGAAGGCTGGAGAGTAAATCAGCCGAAACGTTGTGGTAACAACAAGCAAGATGAGGAGGACATATATCCGATCAATGTAAATAATGATTTAGCTCTGTTTTAAGTTGTTTAGCTCCCAGGTCCATCCTGATTGGACAGAGACTTAGTCATCTGAATCTCATTTATGGGCAGCATGTTATATCAAGTGTATCTATATTGTGCTAACATATTTAGTGGGGGTAGATTTATATAATCTGATATGAAATCATAAGAAAGCACCCAGTTAGTAGTTGGTGTTAGGAACAGCATCCAATATGTTTAGCAAAGCAGGAACAGCACCCAGCCATAAAAATCATGCCAAAGTAGGCATTGGAGCTCAACACAGTCTTATGTCTTATTGGTACCTGTTGAACCAATTCATCCCATGTTAGCATGGAAGACAGACAAGATAATGATAAATATGTCCTTGTGTATTTTTTTAAGGGTAGTGGTATGTTATTTAAGGGAAATTTGCCTGAGTTTCTAGCATATCAAACAACTACATAAGGGCTCCATTGTTGTCTGTTTTAAATATTTTCTCATCTACAACATTTTTTTCTGAACTTTCCTTCCATTTGTGCGTGTTGTGTTCTATTTTGCACATTAATTCCTAAGTATTTCTAAGTCTGTGTTGATCTAATTCTCTTATCCTGTTTCTTTATCTAATGTAATACTACTGTTTTTTTAGTAATTTATTTTCTCTCTTCAAAGTTGACTTGGTGCATTTTTTTGTAAACCAAATTTCATATGAATTCCACAAATAAATCTGAATAGTATTTAACATTTTTTTCTATTTATTCTTTAGCAGTAGCATGCAACTTGCCGTCGTCCATAAACCAAAGAAAGTTGCTTGTCTTTCTATAATATTTATATCTGAATCAAATCTGGTTTAGTATTTTGTTAAAGGTGTTAAAGCCAAGCAGGGAGAAGGAGTAGGTTTAGAATATACCCCCTTCTAACTGAGATAGGATTCATTTTAATAATTCCCTCCTTTGTTTTTATATACTGAATAGATACCTAAGAGTCACTCAGTGGGATTGAGCCTGGAATCACATAGTTTTGAAGTAAGCATATTTGCTATACAGCCATACATATTTTGAATTGCTGAAGTTTGGAACTTCTAAATCTTGATCATTATTTGATGGTGATATGATTCGTCTGCTCTTTGATATTTCAGAATCACCTTATTCCTCGCCTTAGCTGAAATCCTTCAAGGAATCTCTGCTCTATTATCCGAAATCTATTTTCAGTACTTTCTTCCAAAAGATATTTTTATTGAACTATAAATGTTCTAAATCTACATGAATTTCAAGTGAAATTAGTTTTCACAAAAGAGAAAATAGAACCAAGATCAAAAAGAAACCACATAATCTTCAATGGTCTCAGAAATAAGTTTGTTTATAGTTTATAATATGAATATCACATCTGACAAATATATCTTATACATAACAAAAGTTATAGTTTCATATGAATGACAATTTTCAGTTAATATACAAAACATTTATCCTTATAAGTTCTAAATATATTCTACACTTTTCCAATTCTTTGTTCTGTTTATGTCTTAACGAACTGTGTTCCACAAAGAAAATTGTTTTGGAATAGAAAACATATATCACATCGATGGAATCATATCAATTTGTTGTTTTATTAAATAGAGAATTTATCATTTAAATGGAATGTCATTAAACGATTGAATGTTTTCTCTCCTGCCATTGATCCAGTAAATGTGAATATTTAATAGGATTTCCTTTATCTTCTTTATGGTTTATGTTGCAATAGAAGAGGTAAGAAAAAAATTATCTACAACTATAAGTGTTTTTTTTTCTCTCTCTCTGTATATATACTTAACCTTTTCTTGTTGTGTTTGTTTAATGTTGAAAATTCCAGTTCATTACAATACAGCAGCTAGAGGATAATAGCAAGCATCTGCTATAACAAGCAGCTATATGGTTGTGAAATAACTATGATATTTAATAAGGAGATATCATAGTTGGCTATAATATGTAACAACAAGCAATCACAGGAGATATCAAAACGAAATAAATAACTAAAGCAATAAACACAGATATTAGAATTAATAAATTACTAGATACTTTTTCCATCAGCCTTAATGGATTGTGGTTCAATAGCTTGCTTCTTATTTTGGTTGCATGAAAGTAATGCCATATAGAATACTATCCACTCCCCACCTGCTCAATGTTAACATATGAGACAATCTAAAGATTCTTCTGTAGGTTAATGAAGTGTAGCAGGTGTAGTTAGATACCTTGTTCATGAACACAATATAATCCCTGCTAGGAAATACACGTAGGCATGCTATATATCATACTCAATGCCAATGTCTTGTTTTTTGCCTTTATTCTTTAATTTACTTCCTGTATTATCAGGATTGAAGTATTCCTCTTAAGCTTAGAGCATTTCTTTCTTCTCGTTAGCTTGACTAATTTCAAACATCAGTGTTTTAGTACTAATGTTTTCACCCACATTTTACCTTTGGGTATTTTTATCTTCTTTCTTTAGCAATTTTGCAAAAAATATTGAAAAATATTCAAATTCCACCAAAGAAGATTATCTATAATCTTGGAGTTTAATATCTTTGACAATAAAATAAATCTGTCTTTTAGTCTGTATGTGTGAATCTCATTTTATTTCTGTCTCTGCCCAACAACAGGTGTTAGTTTGTTTGTATCACAACAATTTATCTGTTAGGCAAAAAAGCAACTGGCTGAAAAACTTTTCAAGGCAGTGCTCCAGTGTGGCCACAATCCAATGACTAAAACTTGCAATGCCAGTGCTGCTGGACTGGCTCCTGTGCAGGTGGCATGTAAAATACACCATTTTGAGCGTGGCCATTGCCAGTACTGCCTGACTGGCTCTTGTGGCGGTGGCACGTAAAAAGCACCCACTACACTCTCAGAGTGGTTGGCATTAGGAAGGGCATCCAGCTGTAGAAACCCTGCCAAATCAGACTGGAGCCTGGTGTAGCCATCTGGTCCACCAGTCCTCAGTCAAATCGTCCAACCCATGCTAGCATGGAAAGCATACGTTAAACGATGATGATGATGATGATGATGATATAATAAAAACCAAAACAATAAATAATAAGTGAATGACAAACATTGCAGCACAAATGCATATGTCTCATGCTGCAGATGCTGGACTATTTATTTGGCAATCATAGGATTGATGGTAACTTGAATTTATGGATTTACCAGTTTTTTGGATAATGGTTTTATGTATATTGGATATAGACCCAGCAAGCCAAGTGAGACCGTAACTGTGGCCTATGTCAATGCAGCATAACTGGTCCATTTAAGAGTACCCTTCAATCATTGGCCAATAAACTGTGCTTGCGAAGACCTGTTGAGTCAAATGAGGTCATTGTCATGGTTGATACCAGTACTGCTTGATTGGCACGTGAAAAGCACCATTCGAGCGTGGTTGATGCCAGTGCTGCCTGACTGGCTCCTGTGCCGATGGCACGGAAGAAGCACCATTCAAGCATGGTTGTTGCCTGACTGGCTCCCATGCCAGTGACACGTAAAAAGTGCCCACTACACTCTCGGAGTGGTTGGTGTTAGGAAGGGCATCCAGCTGTAGAAACATTGCTAGATCAGATTGAAGCCTGGTGCAGCTTTCTGACTTACCAGTCCTCAGTTAAACCATCCAACCCATGCCAGTCATTATGCAACCATAACACACTGCCAAATATATTAAAGCTTTATAAGTCAATACTGTGTCTTACTTTTTGTGTTAGCAGTGCAATATTTAAAGAACAGGTAAGGGGTGTGTATGCATATTTCTGGAGTTATTGCTCCCTCAGCACCACATCCGACCCATTAACCATTCATGAACACATTGCTAAAATACCTGTTTTTCTATCTTTGATTACACTGTTTACATAGACACATTCATATACAAAACAGTGTAACTTTCAATGCTGGCTCTAAATTCTATAGAAAATCTGTAGAGATAACTTAAAAGTGGTTAAAATGGTTTTAATTAATCTGTCTTAAATATGAATTAGCACAATTAAGGATAATCTGGATGTGTTGCATAAGCAAATACTTATTTTAAATAATTTGTTTTTCATTTATTAATCTTTCTTAAATATAATTTTGTACACTTGAAAAATATTTACCATAAGATTTGAACATATTTTATAAAGAATTATTTCATTTGCTGTCTTTTTTTACCAATCTTCTTTGAATATAACTTGGCACATTTATGTTTCAATGTGTCATAGTAAGAAACTTTTTTAGTTTTTGTTAAAAAGTTTGGTGATGTGTTTGTGACAAGGAGTATGCTGTATGAACTTAACTCTTATAAATTAATGCATTTATATTTCAATGTATAATATTTTATCCTTTATCCTTTACTTGAGACTGTGGCCATGCATATGTGTGTGTGTGTGTGTGTGTGTGTGTGTGTGTGTGTGTGTGTGTGTGTGTGTGTGTGTGTGTGTGTGTGTGTGTGTGTAAATGTGTATAGGTGAATTAAACATCAGAGATGCTTTGTGCGACACAGAAACTGCATGAGCTACTCAGGGGTTTTGCAAGCTCTTCTAAATTTATTGCAATGCTGAAAACCCTTCTGTATTGTAGGCAACTATCTCAGGGTCACTCACATTTTGCCCCTTAGCCTGTACACTTCACCTGAGTTGGGTAGCAAGGATTGAGCTAGTCTTCAAATATGGAATATATATAGATATGTGTGTGTATGTGTGTGTGTGTGCAGACTGAGGAAAATAAGAGAGAATGAGCAGAAACTTTAGCACACCAGGCGAAATGCTTAGCGGTATTTCATCTGCCGTTACATTCTGAGTTTGAATTCCACTGAGGTCAACTTTGCCTTTCAACCTTTCGGGGGTCGATAAATTAAGTACCAGGTACACACTGGGGTCGATGTAATCGACTTAATCCCTTTGTCTTTCCTTGTTTGTTCCCTCTATGTTTAGCCCCTTGTGGGCAATAAAGAAATAAGTAATAAGAAATGCTAGCTTGCCAGGCGAAATGCTTTGTGGTATTTCATCTGTCTTTACGTTCTGAGTTCAAATTCCACCAAGGTCGACTTTGCATTTCATCCTTTTGGGGTCAATAAATTAAGTACCAGTTGCGTACTGGGTCGATCTAATCGACTGGACCCCTCCCCCAAAATTTCAGGCCTTGTGTCTAGAGCAGAAAAGATTATCATTGTCCATTGTATTTACACCATATATTTAACACTTACACATGCTTCCTTCAACTTTGAACTCTAAATTAGATTATCATGGATGTCCTTTTGTCACATCTTTTATTGCATATACACATTATGCAGGTACACACATTTAACATTGTTGTTGACTAAAATGCTTTATTTACCTCTAATATAGAGTTTAAACATTGTCAGTTGCTAAGGCGTCACCATTTTCCACATCAGATTTGATACTGTGATAAGGTACAAGCGTGACTGTGTGGTTAAGGGTTTTTCCTTCCCAACCACATGGTTTCAAGTTTGGTCTCACTGTATGGCACCTTGGGCAAGCCTTGTGAATGGATTTTGTAGATGGAAACTGAGAGAAGCCCATTGCATGTATGTGTGTGTGTGTATGCAAGTATATTTGTGTCTCCTTATTTTGATATTGCATGGAAGTTGTAATTAAGTGTTACTGTTATACAAGCAGTTTCATTTATTCCCAGTATTCTGTAAAAACATGTCAGGGCATGGGGAAATATTGCCTCACTTTGAAACAGGTGAGTGTTGATGTCAGGAAGAACACCCAGCTGTAGAAAATCTGCCTCAATAAACTACATCTGACCCGTGCAAGCATTGGAAAGTGGATGTTAAAACAAGGATGATGGTACAGTAGAGTCATGGCAAGACATAGCAGCTACCCATTTTAAAATTCAGTGTAATACACGTAGTGTCAAATGCAGTGCTCATATATATATATATATATATATA
>NC_068983.1:59308768-59311268 GCF_001194135.2 Octopus bimaculoides | reverse complement strand
CTGATCAGTTCTACCCTCAATGTCCCCTTCAGATGTGGCAGTCCACAAAATTGAAATCAGAGGGGCTAGCAGTCACATGATACATGTCCTCTTTACATAGGACTTGTACTTGATGTCCTCATGCATCAAATACCTGAAAGTGGACTCCCTTCATCTTGAGATATTGATCAATAGCCCTTACAAACATCCCAGGACTTCCATGCATTTGTCACTGATGTCTCAGATTGAATGACGCTGCATATTTTGAGTCTGACAAAGTTAGTGAGAATGAATGTTTTATGGGTGGATTATCATAGGGGTAACATTTGAACTCTAAATAAAACCATTTTTGTGTGTAGATCTCTGAATTGCAATGGGTTTATGACATTAAAGCACAACACAACAGTTAGTGAGTCTTTAATCTTTGTGTTACAATATTTCTGCTGGTGTAAGGTGGGAAGCTGGCAGAAATGTTAGCATGCCAAGTGAAATGCTTAGTATTGTGTCTGTCTTTATGTTCTGAGTTCAAATTCCACCAAGGTCGACTTTGCCTTTCATCCTTTCAGAGTTGATAAATTAAGTACCAGTTGTGTACTGGGGTCAATCTAATCGACTGGCTCCCCTCCCCAAAAATTTTGGGCCTTGTACCTAGAATAGAAAAGAAAATTTCTGCTGGTATTTGGAATAACATAAAACTTTGATAGAACATTTTAATTTAGATTGTTTTTTAACATGAAGTATCATAGAACCAGAGGCAGACTCAGGTAGGTTGGCATGAAAAGGTTAATTGAAGCAAATGCCTTTGGTGACTATATTTTTTTTATGCTGTGAAAGAAATAAGGGAGTCATCAAGAGTGATGGTCACTTTTCTCCTAGTAACACTGGACAAAAAGCATTAAAGTGACCACAACAGAAACCTGTTTACTTTCACTAGGATTCTATTAACTACCTGCTTTTGTTGTACATGTGTGTACAACGCATGTGTACATGTGTGTACATGCATTAAGACATGGGTTTATTTGTATGTATTTGTATCTATAGCCCTGCGATTATTTGTATGTATTTGTATCTGTAGCCCTGTGTGTGTGTGTGTTTGTATGTATACATGTGTGCCTATCTGCATGCATGCATGTATGCAATTTCTTATGATCAACGGAGCTGAAAAATGGATAAAAGAGTACATGTAGAGAAATGCATATACCTGTGTGTTTATTTGTATGTATGCATGCATACATACTCAAACATGCATACATATACAAACACACACACACTGCTTTATATTAGATATCTATATATGCATATGTACATACACACAAGCACACATGCCTATACACATGCACACACACATCTATAGGTGTGAAGAACTATACGTACATGCACAAGACCTAATTAGATTGAACAGCCCCTGATACATAGACCACTTGCATATGATGAAATGCACGCATATGCGAACATAGACATACATGCATACATATACTACACACACACACATGCGTGCGCATATATATATGTAGCCATACTCATATATTTTTTAATCTACTGAAAAAAATTAGATTCATAGTCTGGAAAATCAAATTTGGTAACTTCATTGTAAACAGGCAGTAGAAAGAAATTAGATTGTGTTTACTCCCTAAAGAACTTACTTTATATAATTTAAAATGACACTTTGTAAATAATTAAACAATCAGAAATTGTTAATTGCATTTTCCCATCTATAAAGTGTAAGTAAAGCTAGTAGCACATTGCAAAATCTCTACTGAACTAAAACGAACTATGTAGCAAATACATTTTCCTATTTCTAGTTCACATTTCCACGTTGTAAAATCTGTTTTAAAACATGAATATTTTGCTGTTACATTATCTGTGTGTAGTGCTTCGAATTCTTTTTTTTGTTTTGTTTAGTTGCTTCATCTTGTTCAAGATGGAAGTCAAAATTTATCACCACCATAATCTCCTTGTCATCTTCAACATAGGAGTCTCACAGAAATTAAGAGTTAAATCTTATGACATACAAGCATAAACTGCTGACATAACTTCATAATGGAAGGAGTACTTCTAAGTGTTTTGATCCCTTTATCATCATCATTATCATCATCATCATCATTGTCATTATCATCATCATCATTTTAATGTCCACATTTTCATGCTTGCATAAATCAGATGGAATTCATTGAGACAGGTTTTCTACTCCTGGATGCCCTTCCTGTTGCCAGACTATTACTTGTTTCCAAGGTAACAAAAAAATTGTTGTGTTTTGGATAACATTGAGAGCCACAGAGGGTTCCATGAAATGAACCAACTCAAAGAAAAGAAGGTACAGATAAGCTACATCTTAATGTTTAATCCTTTAATTGTTTCAGTTATTTGACTCTGGCCATGCTGGGTACTTCAAGAATTTTTAGTCGAATGATTCAACCCCAGTACTTGTTTTTCTTTCTGAAGCCTATTGGTGTCTTTTGCCAAACTGCTAAGTTATCCACACCAGTTACAAGCAGTGTTGGGACACACACACACGCACACA
>NC_068983.1:59297170-59308742 GCF_001194135.2 Octopus bimaculoides | reverse complement strand
ACACACACACACACACACACATGCACACACAATAGGCTTCTTTCAGCTTCTGTCTACCAACAGGCTCGCCTAACTGACTTCTGTGCCGGTGGCATGTAAAAAAAGCACCATTCGAATGTGATCGATGCCAGGTCCACCTGACTGGCTCCTGTGCCAGTGGCATGTAAAAAGCACCCGCTACACTCTCGGAATAGTTGGTGTTAGGAAGGGCATCCAGCTGTAGAAACATTGCCAGACCAGATTGGAGCTTGGTGCAGCTGCTGGCTCTCCAGACCTCAGTCAAACTGTCCAACCTATGCCAGCATGGAAAACGGACGTTAAACAATGATGATGAAAGCTTTTGTCGGTCCAAGGCTATAACAGAAAACCCTTTCTGAGGGTACTATATAATGGGGCTGAATCCAGAGCTGTGTAGGTAGAAAGCAAGCTTCTTACCATACAACCTAAAATATCTCTTTGCCCAGGAAGATGACATACTTCTGTTTTATGGAAAAATGGAAAGGGTTTCCTTACAGCCTTCAGAGAGGAATTAGCTGGTGTTCTGGCTGATGTGTGGCAAGATTGTGAGTTCTCTAAATTGCAGCAAAACAGTTGGAAGTGTGTGCTTGGTCTTTCAAGGCCGGCTCTCGTGAAACCATCCCATCCATGCTAGCATGGAAGGCAGACATTAAACAATGGTAATTAGTGAGATCAACAGAGGGGACCACTGGAGTATGACACTAGTAAGCCTGTGGTCTCCATGTGTAGTAGGTCAAAGGGTTCTGTGGAGATGAGAAACTAAAGAAGGATAGTAAGAAAAGGGGCTAAAAGGTAAAAAAAAGGATGATTCCTGAGTAAATGTAACCAGGGTGCTGCAAAACCCTTACTTGTTGCTAACTAATGGTCAGGAATGCATGTTTTTCATTGTTTCTTGAATTAATGATCCAAATGGAATTTCTGAATAACTTAAAAGAAGAAAAAATTACTATGCTGATAAAGAAACTAGGGAGAAGGGGTATGAAGAATGAGGGAAGGATGAATGAAAAAGATTGAGGTAAGAAAAAATGGAAATGACGGCTACATGTTTGGTGATCATGATGATGATGTGTTTGTGTAAGTAGGAGAGAGAGAGATTGGATAATGAAGAGATGAGCCATGGTAATTCCAGGAGATAACCCCTTTTATGTCAATAATGATTGTTCCCATCAGAAAAGATGTCTATCTAATTAATTAAAATTCTTGTTAATCATAAATTGTAACCACTTTAATATTAAATTTTCATGCAGCAGGAGTCCCTGAGTAATTTCCATTTCCCCCATTCACTCTGGAAAATATAATACATTTGGTTTCCATCATACATTTAAAGCCTTTCACTGTAGTCTTTCAGATGTGAATGAACAGAAAATATTTTCTGAAATTCATTTCAAACTATTTAACATAGCTGAATACATGTCTCAACAGGATAAGACTTAAAACCATAATGACAGCATGACTGCATTAAGCTATTGATCTGAGGTATTTAATACAGTTTTATAATTGATTTTGTCATATGAAATGCACACCAATAATGGCATACAATTGTTGACCCTTTTCCCATTAGGGCTAGTTACCTAGCAACTGAGTCACTCAATTGCAACAGTGTTTAGCACAGGTGGGTGCTAAACGTTGATTTAAACAAACAAACACGTTTCCATGATAAACAGAATATTTTCAGCCAGAATAATATTTTCATATGAATTAGCTAAAAGTATATATAAAAGATTTAACATCCATTACATGATGGGTAACATTGGAAGTGTATATTTTGCTACCATGAGTAATGTCAGGAAATTAGCATACATAAATCAATTATAATTTAACTTTAATTCAAATCTCTTGGAGTTTATACAAAATTATGAAAAGAATACTAATTTTTGAAAGAATGTTTATCTCCTTAAAATCAAGTTTGATAAAATAGATTTCTCATTGTATAATTCCTTCCATGATTACTGTCATTTTCTCCCTTTCTTTTTGCTTCTTTACTGTATGATTTTCCATCGTGTAGTTTTTGGCAGTTTTTTACTCTTTGCATGCTACCAAGCCTAGTATGTGCACTCCCTTTGCACCTCTTATGTTAACTCTCTCTCTCTCTCTCTGATGTACAGTGTGACTTGAGAAATCAGTCAACTAATCAACAAAAGTTTCACATTGGCTGTTATTCATCATCATCATCATCATCATCATCATTTAACGTTCGTTTTCCATGCTGGCATGGGTTGGACGATTTGACTGAGGACTGGCAAGCCAGGAGGCTTCACCAGGCTCCAATCTGATCTGGCAGAATTTCTACAGCTGGATGCCCTTCCTAACGCCAACCACTCTGAGAGTGTAGTGGTTGCTTTTTAGATGTCATTGGTACGGGGGTCAGTCAGACAGCACTGGCATCGACCACACTTGAATGGTACCTTTTACATGCCACCGGCACGTATACATTCATTCTTAATGCGTTCTGGTAGATTTAAATGTAAATTTGTTAATGACTGTTGTATTTTGCCTTTGGAGAACAACTTTTCCTTTCAGTTGGTTTGTGTTGGCAACATCAACAACACTCTTCATTCTTTGACATTTGGGGACTTTGAGACACCGGTGTTTCAACTTGGTCATGTCGCTTCACTCAAAGCTATTCCTGTATCAGTGAAACTAAACAAGAATAGTGATGCTTGTTTATGGACTTTGGCAAATAAATTGCTTGCTGTTTATACTGAAGTCTGCCAAATTAGTAATAAATTATCCTATGCATAAGGAAAAGTGAGATTCAAACAATGATGGACATGTAGTAAAGATTGTTTGCCAACATAACATGGCAGTCCTAGTGTAGGACGAATGTTGCTGTAATTTAGCCCTAGGAGACATCGTCTCCTACTGGCTATACGACATGACCTGTGTCCTTACATTTTTGAACAAGGGAATCTAGCACCCCCACTCAGCTCAAAACTATATCTATGTATCACAATTTCCAGGTTATTTCCCCTTCATCAGTACAAAATAATTGTTCGGCTAGAGGTGGTGCTGCCAAATTCCTGTTTGAAATATATAGACCAGGACTGCCATGTTATATTGGCAAACAATCTTTACTACAAAGTACTGTTGCTGAATATCTCACATTGTGAGATTTAAAAATAGTAATTTTCTGATGATGGACATATTCATTTTTAGTACTGGCAGGTTTGAATGTGAATATGCAAACTGTGCTTGTATTTTATCTTTGAAGAATGCCTTCTCTTTTCAGACAATATGTATTGAAAACCCACCTGATTAATTGATATGAGAGGATTTTGAGTCACTGGTGTTTCAATCTGGTTGCATCTCTTCAGTCAAAGCTAACCCCTGATCAATCAACCTAAACAAGAATAAAATTGTAGCTTTTGTTTATAGAATTCAGCAAACAAATGATTTGCTGATGTCTACCAAAATCGATAATAAATTATATTTATGTGAAAACAGCAAGAATCAAAACGAAGGTATTCTATGAAAGTGAAATGCAACAGTGATTAACATACTTCTGTTCAAATCTGCTGGAACATATTACAAAAGAATGTTTGTCATTGTCAGTATTTTCTCATTATATTGGTGATTCTTTCATCTCACAGAGGAAAAAAATAAGTATGATGTAGGGTATGGCTGTTTGATTAAGTTGACAGAGTGTAACTAATATTTTACTGAACATTTTGAAAGGTTACAAAGGTGAGGGAAAAAAGGGGAGAGAGAGAGAGAGAGAGAGAATAAAGAATAAACACACAACTGAAACATCAAAGTTTTTGTGAAAGGATAACAAATTAAAAATAGATTTGTTATACCTATATTGTTTTGGTTATTGGTCTTTTTACCCAAACACACTTGATGCACTTTTTGTTTCTTTTATTTAATCATCTCTGACATGTTTTCCACACTTACTTGTACACAAACCCTCTGTTAAACCCTTACAATGTTTTTTCTTTGTGTATGTGTTTATATTGAATTTTGTCAATAATATTACCATTTGTTATAGATTTCCAGTGAACCAGGCAGTGTTTTTCTCTTCGTGGAAGGGACATAATATCTGTAACTCTGAATAAGCATCAAAGTTCTTTTGTTTAATACTCTGTTTATCTGAAATTTTCTCATAGATGTATATATTTTTCATCAATATACACAAACATGTGTTATGTAGACAAACTGAATAAAAAGCATGGATGTGCGCACACACACACACACACACACACACACACACACACACAAAAACATATACTTCTGTATTAATTCCATTTATCAAATTTCATTCATAAATCATTGACTGGCCTGAGACTATAGCAGAACATATTTACCCAAAGTGGCACCTAGTAGGATGGAACCCCAAACTACTTGGTTGTAAAGCAAACTTTTTAACCACACATCCATACCTCCACCTTACTCCTACTCCAAACTTCTATACTGATTCTTTCTGCCAAATTCCATTTACAAATCATTGGTCATTCTGAGGTTAAGATAGAAGACACTTGTCCAAGATGTGATGCAGTAGGATTGAAACTGCATCAATATGGTTGCAAAGCTGGCATTTTAACAATTCATCCACAACTTTTACTTATATCACCAATGACCCTTTTAAAGGTTTGAATACCCATCTATCCTAGTCTGAGACATTGTGCGTTTTTTGATAAATCTGTATTACTAAAACTTCAAGTCATTGCAACGTTTTCTATCTGTTTATTTTGAACTTTAGATAAAGGACTTGTCAGATATTGGAGTTGCCATAATCAACTCTACTCATCTTTAAAATATGAGTCCTTGCACCTAGGTTAGAGATGATTAAAATGCTTAGTGGCATTTGTTTTAGCATATTATATTCTGAGTTCAAATCCTGCTGAAGTCTCTGAAGTCACTGTTGCATTTCAGGCTCAATAAGATGAAGTACCAGTCAAAAATTAAGGGTGATGATATCATTTAACCCCTTGCCCTCAATGTTGTTGGTTTTGTGCCTAAATCAGGAACTTTATATATCAAATGTTATATAGGGAAATAGGAATGGCTTTATCATTTAGAACAGAGGTTCTCAAACTTTTTGGGCCACAGCCCCACTCTTGGCCACAAAATACCCTCAGTGCCCCCATCCCTATTTTTATGTATAAATAAAAATTTTATATTTTACTAATTTATATACAATATAACTCATTTGATATTTAGAAGCTACTGCCCCTTTAGATACCAGTGCCCACCTGGACCGTGTCAATGCCCACCAGGGGGCAATAATACCCACTTTGAGAACCTATGATTTAGAAGGACACTTCTTAACCATATAGCTCCAAGTTCAGTTCCACTGCATAGCATCTTAGGCATACGTGCTCTGTGATAGCCCTGAGCTGACCAAAGCCTTGTGAGAGAATTTGGTTGATAAAAACTGAGAAAAGCTTGTCCTGGTTTCCAACCCTTTATGCATTTCTTTTTGTTTTCCTCCTCTCTCTCTCACTGACTGTTTTTCTTTCTCATTCTTTCTAAGCTTTTCTTATTTTTTCTAACAAAAGATTAATGTCTGAAGTAGAATGTTAAAGGCTAATACTATATTCATTTAACCTTGTCCCTCCTGTGTAGTCGTTTCTTATTATTTATTGCATTCACACTGTGTGTGTATGTCTGTGTTTGGGCATAAGCTTACAAAACTAAGCTTAGCTCCAGTTATGGAGAGTGGTGTCACTGTTTGGTGTAGGCCCACAAACAGTGAAGTTTGTGGGCAATTCATGCCAAGAAAAACCATTCACTATCTCTGCTTTTGAATTCCTCTTGAATAAAAAAAATTCCCTTACTAGAAAAACAGGTAAGGACTGGTGATTGAAAGTGCTTCCAGCTATAAAAGTCTTGCCTCGGAATTTACCTCTAAGCCATGCTGTTATGGTAAAAGAGATGAAATGAATGATAGAAGGAATACTCTAGCATAATTTTAGCTGTGATGGTTAAAAGCAAATTAAAGAGAACTACAGATATGTTTGTGACATGATTAAAATCTCTTAACCAATAGCTTCTAAATTTAATAATTATTAAATTCTCAGCTACTATACTTCTTTTTTGCTTTGATTGGAACTATTTTGATGTACTGTTTGATAAAACTAAAACATATTTGAAATGAAAAAAACAAACAAAAATGCCCTGGAAATCTATATCAAGTATTTCCTTTTTCTCATAAGTAGAAAATATAAGTTTGATTTAACTGGAAATACAAAATGTAATTTATCAGAAATATTGGAATTATAGGCTGACTTTGACTGTCACATAAAGCCAAACTAATATATAATTTCATTTTTTAATTTTTTTAAAAATTTGATATATTAATCCTGACATTAAATTTTAAAAGTGCCACATACTGTTAATTATTGGAAAGATTTGATGCAAAAGTTTCAGTTTAATCGGTAGAAAAGAAAAGCAAAAAAAAAACAAGAAAGAAGGAAAAGCAAAATGTATTGAAAATCCACAGAGATATTGGAAGAAAAAAAGAAGTTATAATGTACTAACCGTTTGCAAGAAGTCTGTGACACTGCTAAGTTTGTTATGATAAATGTTCGACTGAGATGACAATAATGTTTCTACTATGTGAATATCTGCTGAATATTGCAGAGATATTAATCTGACGAGATATTTAATTGATTTTGTTTCTAAAGCTTTACAAATTTGTAAACTGGGCTTTCACTTTATTAAAAAGAAAAACAAATAATTTTTGGCTTTAATTCTAAGCTAAATAGGATGATTGATTTTTGCCTCAACTATTAATGCTGTTGCTGTACTCTGCGTTTTAACACATTTTTACTGGAATATTATACACATACATGCATATTTATACATGTGTGTAATAAACATTCCGCGCATCAGATGCTGAAAAAAAAAAAGAAGATAAGGGTAGATATCTTTTTAGATATCAGCAATATTTGTTATTGATCCTAGTTTGGGAGATATTGAGAACCTGACTGGATGTTTTAATGCATTCTAATCTTCACTGGTCTGAGTTCAAATCCTACCGGAGATGTGGAGTAAAGAACTCCTATTGAACAAAAGTAGAAATAGCTGTCTATTTTCCTTTCTTTTACAATATTGATTTTGCCTTTCCTCTCTCTTCACACAAATGCATTATTAATTGATTCTGAGGTCTTTCAGAAACATCAGTGAATTTTTCTTTTAATCTTTTTATTACAATATATTTGCTGAAATACAAATTCTTTTATTTCAGTTATCTTTTTTACTGTAATGAAGAATCTAGTACAATTACTTTGGCATTTCTGAGCTGGTATTTGAAATATAAATTACCATGAAAATTCGACAGAGATTTTTAATTCAGATCACTTTAAAGCAGGAAGTTAGTATCATACAATTAGGGGTCAGTTTCAGGTGGGTTGGTATTAAGAAAGTCAATGTTGTTCTAGAGCTATTTGTATAACTGTGTGCAAGAGACCACCATGTCCCAGAGTGAGGGACTCTTTCAAAGGCTTTCTCCAAGTCAATGAATGCTAAATGCAATGGGGAAATATCATCTTGCTTAGAAGCAGGAAGGTTGGCAATAGGAAGGGCATCTACACATAGAAATTTGCCTCAATAAACTCCATCTGATTCATACCAGCATAAAAAAGTAGGCATTAAAATGGTGATGGTTAGAGCATCAGATGAAACGGTTTGCAGTATTTATTCCAGTTCCTTGCTTTATGATTTCAAATCCCTCTGAAATTAGCTTCACCTTTCATTCTTCTAGGGTAGAAGTAGTAGTAGTAGTGGTAGTAATATGGGGACATATGCTGTAACAATGCCTCATTGCATCATCCACTATTTGTTGGTGATTCCCAGCACCTGGTGGATGAAACCTTTGCACCCTCTGACCTATGGCTCTGTCTGGGTAGTTGTTGCTGATGAGGCTTTTATAAGGCTGGAATGCAGATCCTAACTCAAACCCTTTTAGTTGTCTTTTACAACATGTAGAGGAAATGTTGAGTTTATTATTTGACATGTCAATTCCCATGCCAACACGAGGAACATAAAATGAAGTGTGTTACTCAACAATGCAACACTTTGCTTGGTCTGGGAATCAAACTCATGGTCTGGTGATCGTGGGCGCAACTACCCTAATCACTAGGTCATGCACTTTCTAGAGTCATCATCATCATCATCCTGTGTTTTAAATCCAGGTTTTGTCGCCGTTAACGGGGGTGGCCATATCTACCTCAATGCCATAGCAACTGAGGCAGGCAGGTGCAGCCCACCCTAACCTTTGGGTTGGCTGGTGCCCATCTTCCCTTGCTATCATGAGGCTTTTTTGGAGCTGGATTTTCTATGGAGAGATTGCCCTTGCTTACCCCCAACCTCAGTTTCTAGAGAGGAGTGATTCTGAGACCAAGGCCTCTACCACAATTTTTAAGAAATGTGGTGGAAAACTAGCTCAGGAAGGCAGGGACACTACTCCCTGAGACCCCTTTCAGAGCCCCGCTATCTAATAAATTTAAATACCAGAGTAAGTCTGTGGACAAACAGTCAAATTTGGCTACAGTCAAATAACTGAAACAAATAAAAGAATAAGAGAATATATGTATGTATGTATATATATATATGTGAATGAAAACAATTGCACCAAGAGGTGCTGATGTCTAATTGTAGAGGGAACATGTTGAAGGGGTAGACTCAGGACTACATGGAATGAAGAGGTGAGAAAGGATCTTTGGATGCTGGGCCTCATAGAAGGGATGAATGGGACTGTGACTATTGGTGGTTTGCTTGAAAAGACATGTCAAGCTAAGTAAAGTCGTGGTTGTCTTTGTAAATGAGCATGTCCTCTGTATCCCTTTCCAGCTGTGCATTCCCAACCTTGCTGCCACATGGGTGCTGGTGCCACGTCAAAAAGCACCCATACCAGTGCCACATAAAAGCACCTGTGCCAATGCTGTATAAGAGCACCCAGTGCACTCTGTGAAGTGGTTGGTGTTTGGAAGGGCATCCAACCGTAGAAGCCATGCTTAAATAGTCAGTTGGAGCCTGGGAAGCTCTTTCTATTCTTCTCTAAGCACAAGGCCTGAAATTTTTGGGGAGGGGGCCATTTGATTAGATGGACCCCAGTATGCAATTGGTACTTAATTTATCGACCCCGAAAGGATGAAAGGCAAAGTTGACCTCGGCGGAATTTGAACTCAGAATGTAGCGGCAGACGAAGTACCGCCAAGCATTTCGTTAGCGTGCTAACGATTCTGCCAGCTCTTTAACTGGCCAGCTCCTGTCAAACTATCCACCCATAGCCAGCATAGAAAATAGATGTTAAATGATGATGATGTTGATATATATATATATAAGAAACAAAGGTGTTCTTTGTTTCCAGTTCTCTGCATAAACCATGTCTGGGCTGTTTGTTGTTCGATAGACTGGGAGATTATAACTTGCTCAAAGAAAGGTAAGGTTTGGTGTCAGGAAGGGTGTCTGGCAGTAGAAATGTTTGCCATAATGTAGTCTTGTCCGATCCATGCAAGCATAGAAAAGTAGGCAGTAAATCAATAATGACAACGATGAAACAATGACTAACTGCACATAATCTAAATACAGTTCTATTAGTTATCTAGAAACTGCCAATCTCAGACATTCCTGTTGTGTATGTACATAGACATACATGCACAAATGCACACAATTATTCCAATTCACAGATACACATACACACATACTTTTACTATGTTGTGAGTGGGAGAAATTCTTATGAAGCTCATTAATGTTTCTATTTTCATACCAAAAAATAAAACAACATACAATCTTTAGAAAGGTGAACACCAACAAGAAAATTAAATGAAGATTATCTTACAAAGGCATCATACATTTGGTTTTTCTATTTTTGTGTCATTTCTAAATTATGTACTTACTTATTTTAAAATGCTCATTTCCACAAAAAATTATTGTTGTTCTTTCTCTTTTATTAAACATTTCAAAAACTCAAAATAAAAAAAAAAATTAACAAGATTAACTGATAGAAAATAAAAAAAGAGCTAAATAATATCTTAATTTCATCTCATAAAAAGACAAAAAAAACCCCTGTTTTCTTTGGAAAGAGTTATATATTTCAAAACTTGGTTAGAATTCAACTTACCGTGTCTGTAATATATTCCTTTTCATCTTGTCTTCTCATACTAAAAAAATAGTCAATAAAAAGAATAACAAAATAAACCTCAAAAAAATCAACCAGCATTTGCAACCTCTCATTGAATAAAGGCATGCCGAAACATTCCTTTCATCTATGGATTTTCTTTTACCATTTTAAAGAAAGATGAATCAAGATTTCTAATCAGGAATTTAAGAAAACATTGAATATTTGAATTTAGTACAAAATCTTATAATCTATTGATTTATCTCTCTGCTATGTAAAGTGACAGATTAGTTATAAAGTTTGGGAAACATTAATAAACAGATGATTTCCCAAATGTGATAAATAATTTCTTGTTGTGTATATGTGTGTGTGTGTGTGTGTGTGTGTGTGTGTGTGTGTGTGCTTGTGTATGTCTGTGAATTGTGTTTGAGTTTGTGTTGGTGTGTATCATATCAAATACATTGATTCAAATTAAGCAAAATATTATTTTATGTATATGTGACAATATAAATGCAATGACATACAAATCTATATGAATGTGTGTATATGTGTGTTTGTGTGAGTGTGCACATATATATGTATATCATCATCATCTTCATCACCATCATTTAACGTCTGCTTTCCATGCTGATATGGATTGGATGGTTTGACTGAGAACTGGCAAAAGCCGGGAGGTTGCACCAGGCTCCAATCTGATTTGGTAAGGTTTCTACAGCTGGATGCTCTTCCTAATGTCAACCATTCCGAGAGTGTAGTGGGTGCTTTTTACGTGCTACAGGCACAGGAGCCAACCAGATGGCACTGGCATTGGCTATGCTGGAATGGTACTTTTTATGTGCCACTGGCGTGGGAGCAAGTCAGGCGGCACTGGCATTGGCCACACTCGAATAGTGCTTTTTACATACCACCAGCACAGGTGCCAGTCAGGCGGCACTGGCATCGGTCATGCTCAAATGATGCTTTTTACATGCCATGGCACAGGTGCCAATCAAGAGGCACTAGCATTGGCCATGCTCGAATGTTGCTTTTTATGTGCCACTGACACAGGTACCAGTCAGGTGGCACTGGCCAAGGCACCTATCATCGTCCCTATCATATCACCGACTCCTTTACCTGCACTTCTAGCAATGTCATTTACTGCATCTCCTGCTCTTCCCTGTACATCAGTCTAATAGGACGCTGCTTGGCTGACTGGTTCGTGGAGCACCTCTGAGACATCAGACTCAGCAATGACACCACAGTCTAGTACCATTTCCACTCTACCAGTCATTCACTACAACACTTGTGTTCGGATTGTCTTTGCACAGGGGCCATCTGGACTCCTGCCTTCACTGTGAGCAGGAATTAATCTTCTCTCTTTGCTCCTTTGTGCCACATGGGCTCTATTCCCCTCCTCTCTTCTCTTCATCTGACATCTACTTCCTCTCCTCACTCCTACCCACTTCTCCTCCTCTCTTCATCTGATACCTACTTCCTCTCTTTGTTGATACC
>NC_068983.1:59295858-59297019 GCF_001194135.2 Octopus bimaculoides | reverse complement strand
CCCACGACCCCCCAAATGATTCTGGGTTCACTCCCACTACGTGACACCTTGGGCAAGTATTTTCTACTATAGCTTCAGACTGACTAAAGCCTCGGACTGACTTGAGTGGATTTGGTAGACAGAAACTGAAAGAAGCCTATCAGATATATATATATGTATATTTGTGTGTGTGAGTTTGTCCCTCGCCATTGCTTGACAACTGATGTTGGTTTGTCTACGTCCCTATAACTTAGTGGTTTGGCAAAAGAGACTGATAGAATAAGTACTAGGCTTACAAATGAATAAGCCCTGGGATCAATTTCTTTGACTGAAGGTGGTGCTCCTGCATGGTCGTGGTCAGATGACTAAAACAAATAAACTAATATGAAAAGAAGCCCATTCTAAATAAAATTCTTTCGAGCAGTTTTATTTTATGTGGTCACATAGTGTGTATCCTTTGCTATGGCTTCTCAGAAAGTTATCATTGGTTTCATGTCTACTACTGCACTTGGCAACGTAGGCAGCCCCTATACTGTCAAGTGCAATAATAGTTATGAAACCATAACTTTCTGACGAGCCATAGCCAAGGATATACTTACTTGACTTTACTTGACTATATAATATATGTATATGTTTATAGATCGCTGACCACTACACACATTTTTTTTCTCTCCTTGTTTCTTTCTGTGTTCCTTTCTGTTGAAGAGCATAGGCTCGGAACATTAAAGACTTTCTCTATTCATGAGCGTTATACTAATACATTCATTTGTTGTTTACACCACCTGTCTTCATCTGTTGTTTTTTTGTGTATTTTTTCAGTGTGTGCAAATAACATGGAAAAAGATAAATAAATAGTTACCAGGGAAGCGAAAAATTCACATAAGTTCCAAGGATGTTACAGCCTATTTATAAAGGTAGAAATTCCAGGGTTTAGTGAAATGTTTTTGTATAACAGATAAATAAAGAAATGGAGTTAAATGCAGATGTTATTCAAATCTTTATACTTCCAACATGTGCTTTGAAGAAAACATTGGTATTATTCTAGAGGGAATAAAATTATGTAAAACCATGCGATCTTCTCATCAGGGGAAAAAAAAAAGAAACAGCACACATCAATAAACCATTTTAACTGAATGATTTTACTGTGTATATGATGAAGGGAACACTGGCAAGTTATATATA
>NC_068983.1:59293752-59295848 GCF_001194135.2 Octopus bimaculoides | reverse complement strand
ATCTCAATCTCTCACTCTCTCTCTCTCTCTCTCTCCTGCTGGACAACCTTGTACTTCCTCTAAAGAAAGACACTGTTTCTGTCTCTCTGTCTTGCTATAACCTTTCATCATCCAACACAAGATCATTTCTTCCAATCCCCCCACTCCTTGTGAAAGTTCTTTTTATTTGGCCTTGAAAGTACTTGGTGACCCTTTCAGTGCAGGTGCTATTCAAGAAGCATCTGGTCCACACTGTAAGTGGTTGGCATTTGGAAGGGCATTCAGCTGTAAATACCTTGCCTGTGCTTGTGCCATGTAAAAAGCACTAAGTCCACTCTGCTGAGTAGTTGGTGTCAGGAAGGGCATCCAGCTGTAAACGTCCTTCCAAAACAGTCACAGATATCTGGTGCAGGCTTCTGCCTGGCCAGTTCTTGTGAAACCGTCCCACTCATGCAAGCATGAAAGGTGGATGTTAAACGATGATGATGATGATATGTTTGTGAATACCTGTGTGTGTGTGTGTGTGTGTGTGTGTATTTATATGTATATATAGCTGTGTGTTTTTATATATGTGCGTGTGTGTATTTATTTGTATGTATGTAATATGCTATGATGGTGTGGGGTCAAAGAGTGGAGGGAAAATTCAAATGAAGGTAGATTAGAAATAAAGATAAATGAAGTGAGGAATACATTCAAATCTAGATTTTAAAGAGAAAAACAAATATTTTTTTGTTCCTCCTTCACAATCACTTTCCAGTTTTGGCATGCTGGCAATATATTGTGTCTGTTGGATGAATTATTTCATGGCTAGATTCCTTACTCATTGCTAAGCATTCATCTGTGATTTTGTTGTTCCACCTTTTGGTTAGTCAGACAAATTAGAATAAGCAGAATTCTGTGTCTTGCTCACAGACCAACATTGATTTGTTTTTATAGTGAATCATGACCTCTTGATCATTTGGTTTGAAGTTCAGTACCATATCTTCAGTCATTGTATCTCAAGGAATGTATAAAATATAATATCCACTCACCCCCATCAAAAAAAAAAAATGCAATATACGCCAGTCTCTTTCAATTTTCCAATTCAAAATTGTTATTTTTTACATTGATTGACTTTTGTTTTATTAATTTTTGACCTTTTTTTGCTTACTTTAGTCATTGATCTGCAGACTTACTGGAACATTGTCTTCAAGGTTTCAGTTAATGATATTGACGCAAGTAATTACTCTTCAAAAGTCGTACTTCTGTTTAGCAAGTTCTATTTGTCTTTTACTAAGTATGGAACATAAACAAACAGCACATGTGTGTGTGCATGTATATATATATATATAATTCAATAATAGTATAAAATCTTTGTAAGAATTTATCAAGTAGTTAGTGTGAAAAAACCGCATAAGGGAAAAATCCATCATGTGTTTATTATGGTAGTTTGACTTTAGAGTCCCTATTAGCATGAGGCATTTATGTATAGTAATGACCTTATATAAATAAATATAGATATGTATATATATATATATATATATATATTTGTTAAAGAGGACAACAAATGTTTGCTTTACCTTAGCGTTTGTTGTCCTTTAACAATTATATATCCGCTATATTGGAAATCTGCAATGGCTCCATAACTACCATCTCAGCTATAACCTTGGAGCTCCAGTTATCCATTACAGCACTTACATAGCATACTTAATCGTTTAGATCACCTCTGAACTAAAACCCCCATACTTAGTATAGAGTGAGAGGAGGGAGATGAATATCCAGGTAGATAATGTGTTACTCTTTGTAAAGTGCCAAGGCCGGTTTCTTCCAATGATCTGTTTTAAGGTATATTTCCAAGAAACTACCATACTACTGCCACTATCAAGCCTGATTCAAACTAATAATGGGGAGAATTACTCCTTGAACAATAACATATTTATTTACCCTGAATAAATCATACAAACTATGCATAAATCCCTGCATATTCATATGCAGCAATTTGCAGTTGATACAACCGAAACATGTCAGACAATTATTATGAATAAACCAAGCAGAAGTAGTCTGAATGTTCAAATTCTTCATTTTCCTTATTATCAGTATATATATATATATATATATATATATATATATATATATAT
>NC_068983.1:59286291-59288412 GCF_001194135.2 Octopus bimaculoides | reverse complement strand
ATATATATATATATATATATATATATATATATATATATACATACATACATATATATATGTTTATATATATATATAAATACACACACACACACACATATATATATATATATATATATATGTATGTATGTATGTATCTATGTATGTATATATGTTGGATTACTGGAATGTGATATTTCAATTATACACGGAACGCCAACAAATAAACTGCATTCTCAAGTATTTTTCTCCATAAATAATTTGTATTACAACAGTGTTTTCTGATTCGCAAACAACAATCCTCTTCTCTCACCCAATCTTGTTTCCTTTCCTTCACTTCCCCTACTGCAAACTGATCCACCTCGCTCCCACTTCTCATCAGCTTTCACACTCTTGCAAAGTTACCTACCCATTCATCCACCCACCTTTTCTGTTCTTCTATCTCTATTCTCTCTCTGTCTGTCTGTCTGTCTGTCTCTGTCTGTCAGTCTCTCTCTCTTCTTCTATGTGTACCTTGACCTCACAGCTTCCTTTCCAGATGGTGAAGCCATGTACTCACCTCTTCAGCAACCCACCCCTTCCTCTCCCTCTATCCTACTTGGTGGAGGAGGTATAGTTTTGCCAGTCCTCGGTGACCTCATCAGTGCTGGTTCCTCTAAGAAAGCACTCAGTACACTCTGTAAAACAGTTGGCATTAGGAAAGGCATCTAGTCATAGAAACTATGCCAAAGGAGACACTGAAGCATGGTGCGACCCTCTTGTTTGTCAGTTCAAGCCAAACTGTCCAACTTATGTCAACATGAAAAAGGGATATTAAATGGCAACATCCTGCACACATACACATGCAAACGCAAAGACACGCACACACACACGCACACACACACACACATACACACACACACACACACACTCATTGAATTAATTCAATTTTGTGTATTACGTATTTCACTCATCTTTCCTTCGTTTATTTATGTATTTCATGTTATTTGCACTATTGGTGACATCCTGTGCACATATATGCATATATATATATATATATATATATATATATATATATAAATATATATATATAGACAGACAGATAGATAGACAGGTGTGTGTTTGTTATGGTTGTAATTTACCACCATCTTAATAAAAGTGATTTTATTCATTTCCAGTCTTCTGTGAAAGCATTTCTGGCCATACAGAAGTATTATCTTGCTTTAAAACAGCTGAAAGTTGGTAACAGGAGGGACATCCAACTGTAGAAAATCTGCTTAAAAAAAAACAAAAAAACTGCCTGACACATGCAAACATGGAAAAGTGCACATTAGATGATGATGATCAGAGACACATACATTGAATTAATGGAATGTGCTATTTTAATTATGCACAGAATAATAATGAGTAAACTATATTCAAAAGCTGTTCTGAAATTCTTCTTGTTTTCTACTTAACGAATATCATGTATTCTAACCGTGTTTCTGATACACAAACAATGACAAAACACAGTGAAGAGTGAAATTGCTGTAAATTCCTTTCTTTTGCTGCCAATAAGCCATTGTGCATCTGTTTATATTTTGACTTGACTTTCAATCAACATACTAATTGACGGGAAATCTTAATCATGAATTTTATGATTTTACAATGCCTGAATCCATACAAATCAATGGAAAATTTTAATATAACAAACTTTTTCCTGCCCTCGTCACTGCAATAAATTCTAGCAGCTTCCATAAACAATAAGTATTTATCATTCTAGAAATCACTATCTTTTCTTTTACTTGTTTCAGCCATTGGAGTGCGCTCATGCTGGAGCATTGCCTCCAAGGGTTTAGTCAAAGAAATTGATCCCCAGTACTTGTTTTGTAAGTCTCGTACTTAGTTGGTTTCTTTTACTGAACTGCTAAATTACAGAGATGTAAACAAACACTAGTCAAGCTGTAGTGGCAGACAAAGACACACCCACCCACATATGTATGTCTGTCTGTGTGTATATATATATTTGTTTGTCTAGCATGGAAAGTGGATGTTAAACGATGATGATGATGATGACATATATGTATATATATAAAAGTCATTCGAGCGACATCGTCGCCAGTGCCGATGGACTGGCCCTGTGCAGGTGGCACGCAAAATACACCATTTTGAGCATGGCCGTTGCCA
>NC_068983.1:59283879-59286191 GCF_001194135.2 Octopus bimaculoides | reverse complement strand
ACCCGGAACCATGTGGCTGGTAAGCAAGCTACTTACCACACAGCCACACAGACACATGTATATGTAGTTACCCTTTTTCCTAGCATGAAGCCGCATCTCTGCTGTAGCTGTAAGTTAAAGCAAATCTTAGTCTTGCAAGCTGCATGGTGGTTTCATTTGTACTGAGGCCACAAAGAAAAGCACCTAGCACATGTTCTGAGGTGTTTGGCATAAGGAAAAGCATCCAGTGATAAATTCTATGCTAAAGCAACATTGGAGCACAATGCTCAATACACTCCTTTGACCTGTCAGGTCCTATCAAACCAGCTTATCCATGCTGATGATGATGATTTCATATATATATATATATATATATATATATATATATATATATATATATATAATTTGAATGCATCATCATCATTATCTTCTGCTGTTTCAAAGAATTAGTGTTGCTCTTGGTTTAATTGTGCTTCCAATGCAACGACAACATGTGATCTAGGATGATGAGCATTTTATAAAACTACAAAATAAAAAAATTTACAGTTCTTTCTTCTGTACTTTTATTTTCGACACTACAGCAAATTCCAAATTAAGATCAAGTTTCTCGAGGTTTGTTTGCAGATTTTTTTTTCTCTATTTCCAAGGCCCCAATAATAAGTTCTAATTTCTTTATTCAAGTAATTCAGGAAAACAGTCTATATATTTTTTCCTACCCTTTCTTTTTATTCAAATGGGCATGTCCCACCAATTACAATAAATAGTTTCTTCTTCTAGTCACTGACTGCAATATCCAGTCTGTTGTGTTGTATTCTTCTTTTTGTTCCTTTTCTCTTTTACTTGTTTCAATCATTAGAATTTTACCATGCTGGGGCACCACCTTAGTTGAATAAATTGTCTCCATTTGTTGTTTGTTTTATTTTTTAAGTTTGATCCTTATTCTAAAAATCTCTTGCTGAAGAACTAAGCTACTGGAATATAATCCAGCACTAACTGTCAAGCAGGGGACAGGGGTGGAGGGCAGACTCACACACACACACACACACACACACATGCATGCACACACATACACACACACGATTGGCTTCCACACAATGTCTATCAATAAAATTCACTCAGAAGGCACTGGTTGCCTCAGAGCTTATAGTAGAACACACTTGCCCAAGATGCCACGCAGTGAGCCTGAACCCAAAACCACTTGGTTGAAAACAAGCTTCTTAACACACTGCCATGCCTATGCAAGAAAGTCCCATACTTTCCTGCATAGGAAACATTTTTGAGGATTTGTATTCATATTCCCACAAAATAATTATACCTTTTTCTCTATGCATGCAAAACTCAATATCTGGCAAGAAATTCCAGTGAGTTATTATATCAATCTTATACCTCCCTACATTTTTTTGTATTTATTCTGAAATAACTGGAGATATCTTGTTACAATGTATGTTAATGTCTCATCTGAATCATCTCATATTCTACATTAGGGTGAGCAGTCTTACTGATTTATCACCCTCTTGAACCAATTTACCTTTAGGGCTTGTTCCTGTGCAGCCAAGGTCATTTCCTCAATTTCCTTCAGCAGTTCCTTTTTCTTTAATAATAACCAACTGTCCTTATCATCCCTTATCTCTTTCGTATTTCTGAAGAGTTCTTCTGAAGAATGATGTCTCATTCCTTCAAAGTCTAGTTTCCTATTTGTCACATTTTCTGTTTCCCCCAGTCAGTTCTGCACATTCAGTAAACAGTCCTTCACTCATTCCACCCACATTGAAATATGTTTCTCCTGTTTAGTCTTTTCTTCTGTCTTCTCTAGTTCGACTACCACTTCCACACCCATCATCAACATCATCATTATCATTGAGATGGTGAGATGAAAGAGTCATCATTCTATTGGACAAAATACTTAGCAGAATTTCTTCCAGCTCTTTACATGCTGAGGTCAAATCCTGAGGTCAACATTGCCTTTCATCCTTCAAGGTCAATAAAATAAAATTCTGGTTAAGTACTGGGGTCGATGTAATTGACTTATTCACTCTTCCTAAAATTATTGGCTTTGTCCCAAAATTTGAAAACATAATTATTATTATTATTATTGTTCAGTAGTTTTATTTTTATAACGTGCTTTCACTTCACTACCGAGCGCAGCTCTGTGCGCCTTGGGTATGTGCTGTGGTTTGCTGTGGTGCTCTTATGTTTACTGTATTGAAAGTGTTTTGCGTAGTATGTGTGCAGTACCCAGTAGTGCAATTTTCTGTATGTTATATATATTTGTAAGTCCTGGTGTTTTTGTTATGTATTTGTCTGAATATTTTTTTATTATACCTAAGGCACCT
>NC_068983.1:59276212-59282593 GCF_001194135.2 Octopus bimaculoides | reverse complement strand
CGTATCGAAATAAATGGCACATGATCTTGCAGGTGGGGTCCAATTAGAATTTTTTCTACAAGTTGAGTAGCCCATCCTACTCAAAAGGTCTCTGAATGAGGGTTAAGAATGTTGAATGAAACACTCATATTTCCAAAGGTGAACTATCCAAACCCCAAAGAATTCCTCTCAACACATGGCTATGATGCTCCCCCACTACTTCTGCTCGTGATCAGAAATGCACATATCATCAGCCACCAAGGGACATGCTCAACTGGTTAAGGTCAAACAACTGACAAGCAAATCTGTGGTATTAAACAGAATCTTTGCTGTAGCCCATCTTTTATACCAAGACTAAACAATGTACATGATAACACTTCCAATCAGTTAAGATTATTATTATTTTTAATTGTATTATTATTATCATCATTATTATTATTGTTATTGTGTTGAGTTAATATTTTGCAATATCTTGGTAATTTATTTGCTTTATTCATCAAATGACAAAAGCAGCCAAGCATTCAAAGTACAGGCCATTGTGTAGCACCATCTGAAGCCACCAGTTCTTTGATCCCAGTTCTTGTCCTTCGAGGTGAAGAACGCCTTCACTGAAGTTTCTGCCTTCTCTTGATTGATGAAGCAACACAAGTGCAGGAGGGAAGCATCAGTGAAGGAGTTCTTCACCTCAAAGAACAAGAACTGTTATCAGCTTGGGATCAAAGAACTGGCTGAAAGGTGGCTTCAGAGAGTAGAACACGATGGCCTCTGCATTGAATGCTAAGCAGCTTTGGTTGTAACTTGAATAATACAAATCAGTTGCCAAAATATTGCCAAACTTTTGACTCAACACAATATTACCCATCATATAACAGGTAACTTTGGAAGTGTGCTTCTGTCTCTTGGGTAATATCAGGATATGTCATGCATACAATAATTATCATTTAACTTTTATCAAACTTCTTGGTGCTGATACAAAATGATGAAATGAATACTAATTTTTAACAGAAAAAAATTTATCACCTTCAAATTTAGAAAGATAACATATATTCATTTAGAATTTGCAAAAGAGAAGTGTTTTAATTTATTTTATCAACATAATTGCAATCTATTTCATTGAAACCCTATCTCAGTAGAATTTCATAAAAACTATGGGTTGTTCATGAAGTTGTAAGAAGCACCAAACTTGCTGTACATTAATTCCTGTATCTCTTATGTTAATTCTCTGTATATTTCATTTACTCTATTTCTCTCTCTCCCTCTCTGTATGAAGAATTGCATAACTCAGGAAATCATCCAACCAACATTTATATTGGCTGTTTATTAATATATAGAAATGATACAAAGGTAATGGATTAGCAGCATCAGTCAAGCATCAAAACAAAATGACTTGTGGTATTTGTTACAGAACTTTATATTCTGAGTTCAAATTTCACTGAGGCCAACTGTCTGTTTCACTCTCTCTGTATATATTCTTTTACTCTTTTAATTGTTTCAGTCATTTGACTGCAGCCATGCTGGAGCAGCGCCTTAAAGGGTTTTAGTTGAAGAAATCGACCCCAAAACTTATTCTTTGTAAGCCTAGTACTTATTCTATTAGTCTCTTTTACCGAACTGCTAAGTTACGTAAACACACCAGCATCAGTCATCAAGCAATGGCAGGGGGCAAAAACAAACAGACACACACACAGAGGGCAAGACAGGCGATTGGATAACAATCATAATCTATGAAGAGAAAATGTGAGGAAGAGAAAGATGCAATTAGAAGAGGGGTTGTAGTTTGGTTTCTTAGGGTAGAGTGGGTGAAAAGTGTGTTGTTACATCTAGGTGGGACACAACTCTTCTAGCACTCAGTTTCGTGGGGAGGTCTTTTCTAGAACCTCATATCACCAAAAATCTTGGTCCACTGTCATTTCCTCCATGAGCCCCAACATTCTAAGATCAATCCTCACTACTTCATCTCATGTTTTCCTGAATCTCCCTCTTCCACAGGTACCATCCACTTTCAGCGACAGGCATTTCTGTATACAGCTGTCTTCACCCATACACATCACATGTCCCAACCAACGCATTCTCCTCTCCTGCATGCCACATTTAATCCCTCTTATGCTCATCTTTTCCCTCAACACAGTTGTGCTTTGTCAGTCATGCATGCCGATGTTGCAGATCCAATGGAGCATACTACCTTCATCCCTCTCCAGTTTACACATGTCTATCACATGTCTCACTACCATGTCTCACTACCATGTAACATAGCCGTTCTCACACAAGCATCATACAATCTACCTTTTACTCTAAGAGAAAGTCCTTTTGCTGCCAACAGAGGTGGTAGTTCTCTGAACTTCCTCCACCCTATTCTTATTCTAAAAACAATACTTTCACAGCATCCACCACCATTACGAATTTGGTCACCTAAATAGCAGAAACTATCTACTACCTCAAGAGAACTTCCTGGGCATTTGAGAGAGTTTAAGTCCCTCGTGCTCTTAGTACTTATTGTTTCTGTGCATCTGCCACACACGAAAGTGACCTTATTTGATAACCTTCCCATGTTTTCACTGCATCTCTTATGTGTCCATGGCTTACACTTGGTGCAGCAAATGGAATTACATCCCACTCCTTTCCTACATATTGAGCAGGGCCATTTACCAGCCAGAATGAGAGTCTTATCTTCTTTCTTGCTAACAACAACAGCAACAACTTTAATCACAGCTAAGTTAACTTTAAGGCCCTTTGATTCCAGGTTTTACTTCCAAACCTGGAACTTCTCCAATTCTACCTCAGGTTCTGCGATAAGTGCAAAATCATCAGCATATAAATATGTGTGTGTGTGTGTGTGTGTGTGTGTATGTGTGTGTGTGTGTGTGTGTGTGTGTGTGTGTGTGTGTGTGTGTGTGTGTGTGTGTGTGTGTGTGTGTGTGTGTGTGTATATATATATATATATATATATATAATGTATGTATATATATTTATGTATATGTGACAGGCTTCTTCCAGTTTCTGCCTACCATATCCATAGCCTTGGTCAGCTCGAGGCTATAGTAGAAGACACCTGCCACCAATGTGATGGGCAGTGGGACTTAAACCCAGAAACATGTGGTTAGGAAGCAAGCTTCTTACCACACAGCCATGCCCACATGTGGAAGCCAATCGTGTGTGTGTATGTGTGTGCATGCGTGTGTGTGTGTGAGTCTGCCCTCCACCCTTGCCCCCTGTTTGACAGCTAGTGCTGGATTATATTCCAGTAACTTGGATCTTCAGCAAGAGATTTGTAGAATAAGGATCAAACTTAAAAAATGAAACTAACAACAAATGGACACAATTTGTTCAACTAAGGTGGCTATGCTGGGGCACCACATTGGAGGGGCTTAGTTGAACAAATTGTCCCCATCATCATTATTGGTATTTTCCCCCTCCTCCTCCTCCTCATCCAGTGACACAATTAATTATCAGCACTGTTGGTCATCCTTTTCCGTCTCTCATTTCTCTTCTTTTCCTATTCATTTGACCTGTTATTCATTTACATTTGACCTTGCCAACAAGGTCCTCACTGACATCAAATGACTTGTGGCAACCAGGACAGACTGGCCAAGTCCTGATTGCAACACCTCTATTGCAGAGCTGACAACAAGAAAATGCTGGAGACAATCTCCAGTTCCAAAGTGAGATAAATTACATTTTTGTTTGTATCCTATTATATACAATTGAAAAGCTCTCCTTCTATTTCAGGCCCCAAAGTCCTGCTATGGCTTTTCATGCAAATCGAGAAGACAGTGGTTTTTTATTTTTACTAAATCATTAGAAATTGTTGTTTTGTTAAACAGCAATTCCAATACACTTAACATTGACTGTTAAATAACCTAAGTGAACTTTTCAAATAGGCTTCTACTACTCGTCATTAGAATTTTGCTTATTCATTAGCTGATGGGCAGATATATGAAAATTTGTAGAGTAAATGACATCTGACGTATCTATTTTCTACTAAATTATACAATAACTTCTGTAGACAAAGCAAGCAGTTATCACTTAACAATCAGGTTTAGGAGTTTGTGTAGGTTGTGTTTAATTTTTTTCTTTTTTTAACAAACATCTTGCCTTCAGTTTCATTTTACTTGTTCTATCGTGTTAAGAATCAATTAAAATGAAAGTCGTTTCAGATAAAGTAACTGCTTCTTAGGCAAATATCTAAAAAAATTTTTTTCTTCTTTTGTATACGAGTTTGTTTCATTCTTTAGAGAATTGCACAAAAAAAAAAAAAAAGAGAAAGAGAAGAAAAACCTGTGAGTGATAACTCACAACAAAAAGAAGCAGAAAAAAATAACAAAGGTGAAACAAGAAAGAATGGTGTATATCAGACAACTTGAGTTAACCCCATAAACAAACAACTTCCATAATTATTTTGTTTGTGAAGTTGTTAAAGTAAAAATAGTGGCAAACAGCTCTTGTTCATTTTTCTAAACTAGTCTTTCCAATAATTGTTTTTCAATTTTGTGTGATTTTACATGGCATTCGAAACAAAAATTTTGTATGAAACACTGCTTTTCAAATTGCATACTTTGTCTACATCTCTTATAGTTTTATTATGTGCAACGGTAATTTTATTATTTTATTTTTTTTGTATCAAAAAAAAAAAACAAAACTGAAGAAAATTATTTTATACATTGAATACAAAGTAAAAACAAGAAAATTTTCTTTGTCAGTTTTTCCACTACATACATGTTAATACTAGCAAGTTCACTTGCTGCACTGTGCTGGGGAAGCATTTATAGAATTGAATTGCTTCCGGCTCATCGGAAAGTAATAAATGAAGAGACACCCAGAAAAATTTGCAACGCATGCATCTATGCATGTGGTTTGTTAAATGTACCTCTTGGAGAATCGGCAGAGTGGAATGTTATCTTTCAGTAAGTTAATAACATCCTGGTGCTGCAGCATGTATTGTGTGGTTAGTCTTTTTCCGTATATTTGGAACAGTCTAATGCAGAGAAATAAGCAAATAATAATAAATATAAGAGATGATATGATATAGGAGTAATGTAATCCAGAACAGGCAATATAAGAAATGATACATTAATATATTTCCTTAATCACTTGTTGAGAAGAATGGCACAGTGGAAGTATGCTGGGCCCGCGACCCACAGGTTAGATGTTAAAATGATGATGATACGCATGCACACACACACAGATGCATGCATGCGCGTGCACACACTCACTCACACACATAATGACTTGCTCACATTTTGGTACCCAGATTCCTGGTTTCATGAACTCGTGGCTTACTATTTCTTCCTACATATACATTGCTTCTTGCCAAACACAATTTGCTATATTAATTGCTGTGTGAAGTCCATTACCATATGAACAAAGTTATCGCAGGAACTGCAGACATAGACAACAGTGACTTGCATAGCAAAATTAATTTCATATATTGACTGTGACATTGCTGTTTACTGTCACTTCTATGAAGTTCTATTGAATTGAGATTATGAAGTATAATTCAAGTATTTATCGCAATCAATGATTATAACCTATGTTATGAGATTAAATCTTTTCGGACCAGATTCATATCAAAATATGTTTCAATTCATTTAAAGTGATACGTAATTATTTCTAACAAATCTATGCAAGGCCTGAAATCTCAGGGAGGGGAATAGTTGATTATATTAACCCCAGAGACTGACTGGTACTTGATTTTATGCTTTCAGGAAAGAGGAAAGACGATGTCGAACATAGTGTGACTTGAACTCAGAACATAGAATGGAAAGAAATAGAGCACTGCATTTTGTTGGATGTTCTAAAAATAATGTCCTTCCTCTATTATCATCACTATCATCATCATTTTGCTGCTGCATTCCATCATCACCAGGATTGTACAGGATCACATCTCTCTTGGAAGCTTCATTTCTGACTTGATTTCTATGGCTGGATACTCTTTCCAGCACCAAACACATTACTCAGTGTACTAGTGTGCCGGGTGCATTTTGTTTTTACATGGCGCCATTGCTTTGGAATCGTCATGTCTTTGACAAGATTAAAGGATCCTCACGGCCTCCCACTTAACAAATTGAATGGGGTGCATTTAATTATAGTACCATCACTATACACACACATATACATATCTATCTATCTATCTATCTATCTATCTATCTATCTATCTATCTATGTCTATATATATATATATATATATATATATATATATATATATATATATCATCATCATCATCATTGTTTAACGTCCGCTTTCCATGCTAGCATGGGTTGGACGATTTGACTGTGGACTGGTGAACAAGATGGCTCCAATCAGATCTGGCAGAGTTTCTACAGCTGGATGCCCTTCCTAACGTCAATATATATGTGTGTGTATATATATATATATATATATATATATATATATATATATATATA
>NC_068983.1:59274340-59276202 GCF_001194135.2 Octopus bimaculoides | reverse complement strand
ATAAACAAGGTTTAATTGTATTTCTTTCAACACACGTATCCACATCAAGAATCTTGCACACGACATACACATACGAAATATATATATATATATATATATATATAATTAAGATTCAGTTGAATTAGATACTTAAATTGAAGCACCAAGCCAGTTCGGTATGGTCTGCACAGAATGTAAATAAGTAAAATAAGTAACAAGGATGTCCGTAACAGCCGTTTCGAGTGGCTTCATTTAATCGATCAATGAAGACATTACATCAATTTGAAAGAAACCACTCTCCTCAGACGTAGATGACCATATAGATTTCCAGCATAAAGGATAAACCATTCTTAACAAACTTATATCAATATTAGAAACCAAAATAATTACATTGTTTTCTTATGTTATATTTGTGGCAGAATGAATTTAGAAAAGAGACATAACCTTTTATATAGATAAAGCTAGAGGTATGGTTCCAGTAGAATAAGGGTCTGGGAGATTGTCTGGCATTAATTGATTTATTGCTATCAAATAAAACACAGTTGACAACTCTCAATGGATTTAATTCTAAATGGTTGTAGACTAGATGCTGCATAAAACCTTGTAAATATAATAACTATCTCACCACTCCTATATCTTGACCCTCACTATTTTCTTCTGCTACTCTCTAAATTATAGTAGGCTTAATAAGATATACATTTTTTTCTCAACTCATTCTGCCACAAATATAACATAAGGAAACAATGTAATTATCTTGGTTTCTAATATTGATATAAATTTGTTAAAAATGGTTTCTCCTTTATGTTGGAAATCTATATGGTCATCAACAACTGAGGAGAGCGGTTTCTTTCAAATTGATGTAATGTTTTCATTGATCGATTTAATGGAGTCACTCGAAATCTGTGTAATCTGTGTAATCATATAGTTCTTCTACTGCAAAACATCCTCTTCTGCTTTTCTTCCTTCTCCTATACTTTTACCTCCTGATCTAATGTAATGCTGCCCGACTTCTGAGTTCCTCATCTTGTGAGCTGCTTGGCAACCTCACTAGTGGCGTGGCAGGAAAAAAAAAAAAGCACCCAGCGCATGTTGCAAAATGGTTGGTGTCAGGAAAGGCATCCAGTCATGGAATCCAATCTGAAGTAGACACTGGAGCATGTTGCAGACGTTGTGACCATCAGATCCTGTCAAACCATCTGACCCTTGCCAGCATGGAACATGAATGCTGAGTGAAGATGATAAGAACAATATGTGTGTGTGTGTGTGTGTGTATACACACAATGAATAAGTGAAAGAGAAATGTTTATATATTACAGTGACTGTTTACTTGTATTATCAAGCAATCATAGCAAAATCATTAATTCATTTTAATATATCTTAAACATACAGCAGTGTGTTTATCATGTGGCATGATTAGGATAACACACACACACACACAGACACACACACACACACACACACACACTATGCAAATACATATTTTATGTATGTGCGTATGTTTTTCGTAAACTCCTCTTTTCTAAGTAACAGAGATAATTCACTAAGCATCTAGATTGTTATTTAATTGTAATGTACTTTTACGTCAACACAGAGACTTTAATTTACTTTAATCCTACCAAACAGCTTTTCACAGAATTTTGTTCTCTTCCTTTCTCTTTCTTTAAAGTACATTTTCAATTAAATAATACATCATGATGAAATTAATTATGTGTGTGTGCTTATGTTTGTATGCATAAGCCTGTATATACACAGATACATATACTTATTTCATATTCTGACATTTGTCTTCTCTTTATTTATCTCTGTTCTTCCCTGTCACACATATATAAACTAATGCATATATACACATGCTCACATGAACTCACATATATGTGCATATATAT
>NC_068983.1:59273353-59273968 GCF_001194135.2 Octopus bimaculoides | reverse complement strand
TATATATATATATATATATATATATATAATGTATATGTATATATTTCAGTATGTCACGGCACATGGCTTAGTGGTTAGGGTGTTGCACTCATGATTGCGAGATCATGGGTTCAATTCTCAGACCGGGCGTTGCATTGTGTTCTTGAACAAATCACTTCATTTCACATTGTTCTACAATCATTTCGACATCTGACTGCGACACCCAGTTGCACCTATACAGGTAATGTTGATTTGAGGGAGGGAGTGAGCTTATGTCTACACAAACATTCAATCACTACAAACAAATCATCTGTGTGGTTGTTCAGTAAGAAATTGTCGAACCCTCATACATCGTTTAACAATGGGAGGAGAGTCTGTTATTTCAGTACGAAAGATGGATGTTAAAAGGCAATTGATGATATATATGTATATAGTATGTATGTGTTTTGTAGTTACATATACGTACAAGCAAACAGCAAACATCTCAGAATTTAGAAGAATGTTACATATGGTGGTCATCATCATCATCATCATTGTTTAACGTCTGCTTTCCATGCTGGCATGGGTTGGATGGTTTGACTGAGGTCTGGAGAGCCAGCAGCTGCACCAGGCTCCAATCTGATCTGGCAGTGTTTT
>NC_068983.1:59271913-59273094 GCF_001194135.2 Octopus bimaculoides | reverse complement strand
GGTCATCATCATCATCATCATTGTTTAACGTCTGCTTTCCATGCTGGCATGGGTTGGATGGTTTGACTGAGGTCTGGAGAGCCAGCAGCTGCACCAGGCTCCAATCTGATCTGGCAGTGTTTTTACAGCTGGATCCCCATCCTAACACCAACCACTCCAAGAGTGTAGTGGGTGATTTTTACATGCCACCAATACAGGCGGCAGTCAGGCGGGCCTGGCATCAATCACATTTGGATAGTGCTTTTTACGTGCCACCAGCACGGGGGCCAGTCAGCGGGAGTGAATAATACAAGATGGAGAAAGGAATACTTTTGCTGATGGTATGAAAGTCAGTGCTGTGTGCATTCAATATGAACATGTCATGTAATGCTTTTGCAGTGCCTGTGCTAATACCAATGTTTGGGATAGTAAACCAAACACTTGAAGATATCTATAACTCACTTATCAAGACTTGGCAGATATTGCTATTAATCTTGTAATGTTGGTTTTTTTTACTGCTGCTGTTCTTTAACCCCCATGCCAGCTCTCATTGAACAGATTTATAATGAAAAACATTCGTGCTGTATCGATATTGTCTCTTTGTATTTTGAAGACTGCATAAATCAATGAGTCTTTCTGTGAAATAGTAGAATGTGACTTGAGGCAGGTTTCACCATTGTACAGTGTTGTGTATGATAGCATAAATTAGTAAATATATTCAAGAAATAAATTGCTCATAGGTGAAAACGGTTGAATACTTAATTTAGCATAAATGCATTTAGCCCCCACCCTTTTTTTTTTACCATATTCCTGTTGAAATACACTATCTTTGTTTGTATTAGTTTGAAAATAATGAAGAATTTAATGAAGCAACTGTAATTATTAAACTGGTGTGTGGAACATAAATTAACATGAAGTAGTGATGTTAGATTTTAATTTAAATCACTTTAAAACAGGAAATTTGTGCCATTGAGCCAGGGGCAGTGTCAGATTGGTTGGTTTGAAAAGGATTATGGAACACACACACACACACACACACTTCATTGTTATTGTCATTTATTGTCCATGTTCCATGCTAGTATAGTTTTGATTGGTTTGGCATTGTCTATATGGCTGGATACCTTTTCTAACACCAACTACTTTGCAACATGTACACAATGCATTTTTAATACTACCAATGTGGTACATTATATATATATATA
>NC_068983.1:59271560-59271893 GCF_001194135.2 Octopus bimaculoides | reverse complement strand
ATATATATAGGTGCAGGAGTGGGTGTGTGGTAAGTAGCTTGCTTACCAACCACATGGTTCCGGGTTCAATCCTAATGCATGGCACCTTGGGCAAGTGTCTTCTACTATAGCCTCGGGCAGACCAAAGCCATGTGAGTGGATTTGGTAGATGGAAGCTGAAAAAAGCCCATTGTACATATATATATGTGGGTGTGTGTGTATGTGTGTGTGTGTGTGTATTTGTGTGTCTGTGTTTGTCCTACAACATCACTTGAAACTGATGCTGGTGTGTTTACGTCCCTGTAACTTAGCGGTTTGGCAAAAGAGACACTGATAGAATAAGTACTAGGCTTA
>NC_068983.1:59270426-59271550 GCF_001194135.2 Octopus bimaculoides | reverse complement strand
TTGGCAAAAGAGACACTGATAGAATAAGTACTAGGCTTACAAAGAATAAGTCCTGGGGTCGATTTGCTTAACTAAAGGCGGTGCTCCAGCATGGCCGCAGTCAAATGACTGAAACAAATAAAAGAACGTATACGCACATACACATGCATATATGGTATGTACATAGGCGGAGAGCAAGAGAACAAAGTTTGACATGGCATTTAGGTTTTTTTTTTTTAATGTTTCTTGCATTAAATATGTTAACATTAGCATACCTACTGACTATTTTTCATGCAGAAAGTGTCTGTGAGTGAAATTTCTTGAATTATTTAGTTGGTTTAAAATATTGCAGGTTGAAGTCTGCTACATTCTGATTGTAGCCTTATGGGAGATTGACTAAGAATGTTTGTTGGACATCTATTCAGAAACCGAGTGCATATATTAACAGCATCTATATAATATATGCATAGAAACACATCATGGGTAATTATGAATTAAACTAGAATTTTAATGAACATAAGAAAAGAACTGAAATGCTATTCAATGAATTCAGAGCTCACAGTGCTAATGCTTGTACAGATAAAACTTCAGCTCATATAGTAAGTATATCTGTTTATAATATGATACAAAGATACTTATCATCATTGTTATTTAGTGTTCATCTTCCATGCTGGCATGGATTTTGTGGTCTTGCAGTATATCACAAACTGCAGGACTGTATCGAGCTCCAATATCTGCTATGATATGGTTTCTACAACCGGATGTTCTTTCTAATGCCAACTACTTTACAGAACTGATTTTTTCATGGTACCAGCACTAGTGAGGTTGCTAAGTCACTTACAAGCCAAGCCCCTTCAACTGAACAATATATATATATAGTTTGTTATTTTAATATATATATATATATATATATATATATATATACTCTCTTTTACTCTCTTTTACTTGTTTCAGTCATTTGACTACGGCCATGCTGGAGCACCACCTTTAGTTGAGCAAATCGAACCCAGGTCTTATTCTTTGTAAGTCTAGTACTTAATTCTACAGGACCCTTTTGCTGAACCGCTAAGTTACAGGGATGTAAACACACCAGCTTCGGTTGTCAAGCGATGTTGGGGGGACAAACATACACACACACACACACA
>NC_068983.1:59252134-59270326 GCF_001194135.2 Octopus bimaculoides | reverse complement strand
CACATATACAAAAACAGACACACCAACAATCCAACATACCTCCATCATCAGCTGCCCCACCAATATATTATTATGGTTTCGACACCTGGGCAGTACCATTCAATCTGGTGGTGTCAACAGCATTAAAATAAGAAACCAAAGAAACCACAACTTTCAAACACATTTACCCTATGTACAACCATATCAATAAATAAATTCAATAAGTAAATTACAACCACTCCTAAAAAAAAAAAGCAGTGACAACTCAATTAAGTCATACAAAAATTATAATCCCTTCCGTCTTCTCTAGTGTATCATCATCATCATCATCATCATTATTGTCGTTTAGCATCTGCTTTCCAAGCTGACATGGGTTGGATGGTTTGACTCAGGGCAAGCCGGAAGGCTGTACTAGGCTCCGACCTGACCAGGCAAAGTTTCTACAGCTGGATGCCCTAGCTGCAAAGACATCAGAAAAATTGTTACTCAGAGTTTCACGTTCCCGTTCATTGAAATGTCTGATGAATGGGAATGTGAAACTCTGAGTAACAGTTTTTTGTGATATCTTTGCAACTTTATTAATAAAAAATAATGTGTCTCGAATGGCACAACAATGGACTATAAATAACTGTTATAATTTAACCATCCATAGTCTGATATAATATTTCAGAATATAAAAATTCCTTCTTCAGATATCCCTAGGAATTTATTGAGTCACTGCTATAATCAGTTTCCGAATGTTTTTTTTTTTCTTTTTGGAAGCTTGTCTGCAGTGGTCTCACGAAGCTCCTTCTGGAATAATACATGAGCATGTTATCAAAAATGAACCTACACGCATCCAGATGTAGCTAAATAATATATTGACTGCCAACCTCCAGCCTGTTATTAATTTGGGCCTCTAGTTTGTTAATGAGGATAGCTTCCTTAATTTTTAGATTACCTAAATTTCTTTCATTGACCTCTGACTCTTAGTTCATGCAATTGAAAAAAACCACATTATTTGTGGGATGACCCATTATATAGTGCAAACCAAAACTACAGAGCATCGTCTCTGTATAGTCTTCCACTAAGTTCTTGAAAATTATTCTCACACATACAGTAGAAGTGCATGAACCAGTGGTTAAGGTGTTGTGCACATGATCATAATGTCATGGGTTCAATTTCTGAACTGGGTATCTTTGAACAAGACACAATACTTGGTTTTGTTACAATTTACTCGGCTATTAATAAATACCAACTGATCACTGTCTCTCCAGCTGTCCATTCCTCGGTGATCTACAGGGTCAAGTGTGGGAGGACCAAGAGAGTGTGAATGTCTACTTGAGACCATAGAAGCACTGAAAACAACTAGCAAAAGTGTAGTACAGCTGCTTCTGGAGCTACTTGCTTGTGAGTGAGGGCTAAACTAAACTTTCACACACACACACACACACACACACACACACACACACACACACACACATACATGCACAATCTTTGCATGATACAAGCTTATGAGGAGTGGAGGGTTTCTATGTGGTTACTTGGTCTACTAGGAAAAACAACCAAATCTATTCAATTCCTTTACTCTCTTAAAAATAAGGCACACATTAGATATTTTTTTTTTCTGGGTGCACTGTACCCGGAAAACAACAGGATGATTATGTTTAGAAAGCCTTAGATCAAAGGTATGGTTGAATATAGCTAACACATAACTAAACTACAACAATAACTTGTGTGATATTCGTAAATATTACACACTGACACATGGACAAACTCAACATCATAAGCTGCTGGTATTTGTTGATTTTATTGAATAATTATTGATTGGATTCCTATTCTTGGATGCAGGAACCATAAACTTAAATTGTGCCACCAAAAATTTTTCTTTGGTTGGTAACTTTCCTTTTATAATTAATTTCATGCTTCCATAAACTTGCTTAAAAAATTTTAATTAGGAATGTAGAACAATAAAACAATGACAATAGGAGATTAAAAAAGAAAGGAAGAATTGACCATAGCAAAGATCAATGAACAGGGATCTGAAAGACAGAAGGATTGATCATTATATAATCAATGGACATGAACCAATAGAAAACACCTTAAAATAAACTAACAACCAGGAAATAATTGCCATATACAACCAAACCTCTTAAAGAACTATGAAATCAAAGTGCTAAGGCATGATGTGTAGAAAGATAAACTTGTTGCCAGTTCAATATGCTTGAACCATATCTGAATCTGTAAGAAAGCCATTTACTGTATTTTGTCACAGAAAATTTCTTGCTGTAGACAAATAGTAGGAAAAAGAGGAAGTAAAACTGTTAGTAGAGAAGGAAAAAGAATGATAATAACAACCCTATAACGAGGTTCAATATATACATTATTTACATTTGATGGATATTTGTCCTCATCAGTTCAAAGCACGCACTAGCCAGACTAATGGATTGCATGCATTTTGGAGGAGTTATCTGTTCTTCAGCATCAGACACTGGAAGTGGAATGCACGTCTGACTGACTTGAGATAGATACCGTGACTGGTTGCATTAATCAGTAAACCTGCCGTAATAAAATATGAAGTCAAAGTGCTAAGTTTTAAATGAAAATTGTTCTTGGTTATCAAATACAGAATAATTAGTAAATGTGAGACCACCTTATCACAAAATTGACTGTTAGAGTTCATTGTAGCACTTGGGGTTGTTCTGTTGGGGAGTTTAATATCCAACTTTTATAATATTGAGTTAAAACTTCTATTTGTTGGGAAAATCTACAAAAATTACTTTCAAGTACACTGTTGTTTGGTTACACCCCAGATGATCTGATTGGTTGAATCACATTCACATTAGTGACACAGTTAATTTCTCATAGCTGGCCTTTGCCTTTTATGAGCATGTAGTTAGGGTGTGGACCTAAAATGGAGTATTTGAGGAAGGTGGTTCAAAACTTTGCAGAAGTTGCATTACTTGAGAAATCAACAAAATTCATAAAAATTAATGTAAATAAAACAAGTTGACACAAATTCAGAGTAAATTGAAAAGATTTATCTTTACTCTCTGGGAAATAAGGAGAGCTGTATTATGAAAATATTTCTCAAATAGTAAAAAATATATTTATCACGAGAAAGGAAAAGATCCTTGAAGGAAAATGAATATTTAAACAGCTGATTCTTGTAAAGACATACAGGATATGCTGCTTTGAAAACGATGAATGCTTTTCTCCTCAGAATTGTGTATCTGAGAAACAAACATTAAAATATAATGTAAGACATGAAAATAAGTATCCTCTGTAGAAGTTATATCAATGACAATAAAGATATTATTATATAGAGAAGTGTATTAGATTATAATATGCATGATAAAGATGCAAAATGGTTAAAAAGCAAAAGCAGAGTGAAACAGAAAGATATGTAAAGAGAGACATAAAATAGGAAAACAACACTATAAACAAATAAGACACAATGAAGTCTGTAGGCAATAGAAAGGTTTCTGGTAAACCATTACAAGTTCTAGTTAATGTACTTAATCAGTATGCATGTAGCTATAGCAACAATATTTAATGAATTACTAAATAGACCAGACTCAACAACAAACTGGTTACAAAAGAAAGCAAGGAATATAAATTCCTGAAAAACAAAAATCACCAGAAGCAACAAGAGATGTAACCCTGATATCTCTATACTCACTTTCTAACTGTTTGGTTGTTGATCTGAAAAATAATATTTTTGCCTCGAGGATTAAAAAGAATGTTGGAAAGACATGTGTAGATGTAAAGAACACCCATTGGTAGGTTGAGCAGTTATTGAAGACAGCAGAGAAAGAAACAGAATTCAAACCATGACACCAAGCTGGTTCCTCAAAAGCCTTCTGACAACATATCACATTTCTGAATACTGGAAATACCATCAACAAACAAAGCAGTTGCAGTGTTACAACAGAATATATTAACAATACGACATTAAAATGGGAAGCATTAATAACAGCAGAATATAAAGAGGAAACAATAAGAGTCAACCTGACCCCCATGAAAAGAATATTCATTTTTCAAGGAGATGACGTATTCTCAATGTTCTGACTCTGATTGCTATCAAATCTGTTGAATGAAATCACCACCATCTGAAAATACTGTGAACAAACTATCAACTCTATGAGTCATATGGACGGTAACAAAAGGGTAGTCTTTGAAAACCCAACAACATGTCAGGAGTAAGATTATAAGATATGAATACGTTATGTAATTTCAGACATAAAATTTAACAGCTGTATGAGAGAACCTTACAGCAGTGGTTCTTAAACAAGGTCCATATGACCCTGGGTAGGGCTTTTCATGTAAGATTTTCTTGTAAACATTTATGTATAATATATTGTCTTTACTTCTGCAATACACAATATATTTCAGTTTTTGGTGCCACATAAAAATGCCCATGTGGTGCTACGTAGAAGCACCTATGCGGTGCCATGTAGAGGTGCCTGTGCAGTGTCATGTAAAAGTGCCTGTGTGGTTCCATGTTAAAGTGCCCATGTGGGACCATGTAAAGGGTGCCTGTGCAGGGCCATGTAAAAGCACCCAGCATATTCTGTAAGGTGGTTGGTGTTTGGAAGAGCATCCAGCCATAGAAACCATGTCAAAACAGACAATTGGAGTCTGGTGCAGCTCTGGTCAAACTGTCCAACCCATGCCAGCATGGACAACAGACATTAAATGCTGAATTCCTTATATTTAATTATAAAAATATAATAAGATTTTTTTAAACATGGAATGGCTATGAAGGTCCACTGGCATAAAATAGGAGCCAGAGGTAAAAGATAGTTGAGAAACCCAATTCTAGGCAGTCATGTGACCCATTAGAAATCACAGCTAAATCTCTCTCAAATCACAGTGCCAACTTAAGAAAAGAAGGACAGATTGAATAGTATACCAAATAAATGGTTCAAATGCCTTTTTATCAAAAGCTTGTTTGGTCATGGATGATTTGAGTGGGGACAGGGTTGGGTGCTAAACAATAACAAGTGCAGTCTCAGTATTATCAATAAATTAGAAATTAACCTTGTTGAAATATGCTCCATTTGAGCATGGTTGGTGCCAGTGCCACCTGACTGGCTCCTGGGCTGGTGGCATGTAAAAAGCACCAGTCAAGCATGGCCAATGCCAGTACTGCCTGACTGGCCCTCATGCTGGTGGCACGTAAATGCACCCACTACACTCTCGGAGTGGTTGGCATTAGGATACAAACTCACACACACACACACACACACACACACACACACAACTTCTATAAAGTCCAATTCCTAGCGATGTGATTTTGGGTTCAGTCCCACTGTATAGCACCTTGGACAAGTGTCTCCTGTGATAGACTCCAGCTAACCAAAACTTTGTAAGTGAATTTGATAGGTAGAAGCTGAAAGAAGCTTCTAATATATGTGTGTGTGTGTATGTATATATATATATATATATATATATATATATATGGAAACTAAAAACTCAAGAGTCTGTAGGTACAAATAAATTTCGTTGTGAGGAATACAAAAATCTGACATTTTGAATCATATCTTGGCAAGTGTCTTTATTATAGTTGTGGGTTGTCCCAACCATCTGTGAGTGAAATTTAGTCAAAAGTAATGAATTGAATAAAATAACTTTACCTTTATCAAAACAATGTTTGAGATGTAAATTAAGTTTCTTAATTTGAATCACTTTAAACAAGAAGTGTGTATCCCAGAACCAGGGGCAGTCTCAGGTTGGTTGGTTGGTGTTAAAAAGTTGATAAAAGAAATATAAAGTTAAGCGAAAAATTCTTTGCCTTTAAGGAAACAATAAAATATAAACTAGAATCTAATTACAGAAAGGAAAAAGATTTAAATAAAGATAAAATGAAAAAAGCCAGGAAACAAAAGCAGCAGGTAAAAAATTAAGCAGGATTCTAAAAAGGAAAAAAAAAGGAAACTGATGAAAAAAAGGAAATGGAGAAAAACATTTCCAGCATCAACATCCTGCAAGACTTGACAAAAAGGAAATAAGTAAGCATAAAAGCCAACAATGATTCAAAAGCTTTGGACTAAAAGCAAAAATGAAAGGTTTTGGTTTTAGCTGCACAAAATCAATAACTATATATAAAAAAAAAATATACATACACAAAAGTAAAATAATGAAATAAGAGGTTAACATCAACTGCAGACTATGCCATCAATTTGCTGACATTGCAATATGAAATCTGAGAATAAATGGCATAAACATGGTAAGTGCCAATGACAACACTATGATAACCTGACACATGTCTGTCCAGACTGACACAGAGATCAAAGAAAACCTCCCCCAAATAAACTCATGGAAAGAAAGAAAAATCTATGGAGTCTGATAGACATTTCCATTTCTTCTCGATCAAAGAATTGCATGAAAGGGAGTAAAAAAGAGAAAATCAATCCCAGTGCAAATACCTTGAAATGGAAATGGGGTTTAAGAGCAAAACTGGTACCAATAATAATTGGTATATTGGCTATGATAAAGAACATGAAAAAAAAATATCAGGAATTGCAAGTTTACATTCCATCCAAGAAATATTCCTATCAGGCATGTCATACATTCTGTGTAAGATTGTTTTTTAATTCAATAGCATACAACTTTTGTAGTTCATTCTCTACCACACATTACTTTCCTAAAATTGTAACACACATCACACAGTATATAAGTTAATAGGTATTTCACACAACCTGTATATGTCTGTTTCTTATATGTTTCTGTAGATGCCACTGGCCACTCTGAGTTATTTCCCTGAGTTCATTTTTGTTTAATATATGCAGTCCTCTGTAGTAATGCAACTCTCTCTCACTCTGACACACACACACACACACACACACACACACATACTCTCTCTCTCTCTCTCTCTCTCTCTCTCTCTCTCTCTCTCTCTCTCCTTATTCACTTTGTTGTCCTCCTGAAGTAGCCAAGTATCTCCTCTGTAGTAAGACAGTTATCCCTAACCTACCATATTCTAACCTCTTGCCTGTTCCTCTCCCTCTCTCTGCTCAGATGTCTTTGTCTTGCATGCCACTTGGTGACCCCATGGGTACTGGCCCCACATATCAGGTCGTTAAGAATAAAATGTCCAATTTTGAAATGAAAGTTTATTTTACTTTATCTCAACAAAAAGCAATGCAGTTAATCAAAGTATGCACCTAAATTATCAACAGAATGTAATCAGACACCATGAATTGCATTTTGAAAAGCGATGATGTAACTCTTCAATGTTGTTAAACAAAGAATTGTCAGGATAAAATATTAGAGTTAATGACTGTCAAACTTGGTGCATAAGAAAACTGGACATTTCATTCTTAATGACCTGATGAAAAACACTCATGCTGGTACCATGTTAAAAGCACATGTGCTGGTACCACGAAAAAAGCTCCCATGCCAGCACCACATGAAAAGCAATCAATCTGGTGTCGCATAAAAAGCACCTGTGCTGGTACAATGTAAAACTGCAGTTTGTATACTCTGTAAAGTGCTTAGCTTTAGGAAGAGCATCCATCCAAAACAGACAACTGGAACCTGATGCAACCCTCCGACTTGCCAGCTCATGTCAAACTGTCCATCCCAGGCCAGCATGGAAAATAGACATCAAACGGTGATGTTGATGATGATGATTTGCAAGCTACCTTGGCTGTAAATATGTTCTACTCAATTTATATATGTTTATGCCCCTTAGCTGCTGGAGGTAAGATAGGACAATTGTTACACTGATGTTGCCTATAGCAGCAGAAACACAAGGCAGCAAGCTGGCAGAAACGTTAGTACACCGGGCGAAATGCTTAGCGGTATTTCATCTGCCGTTACGTTCTGAGTTCACATTCCACCGAGGGTGACTTTGCTTTTCATCCTTTCGGGGTCGATAAATTAAGTACCAGTTACGCACTGGGGTTAATGTAATTGACTTAATCCCTTTGTCTGTCCTTGTTTGTCCCCTCTATGTTTAGCCCCTTGTGGGCAATAAAGAAATAAGAAACATATGTTCATGACTATCCGCTTATCTCCGTATAATAAGCCTGTCCTTTTTGTTAATGGTATGTCAGTTTTGGAGAATTCTTGATTATTGAAATTATTATTTATCTATTGTAGTCTATAACAGCCAATTAATGTTGTGGAATGGTTTTGATTTAGCCATGTCCAATGACTGCTAATTTACATCTCCACTTCTTGACAGTTATCAGAATGAAAGTATTTGGTAACATGAATTGGCTGATAAGAGGCTGTAATATTACCGCTACATAAAAATCTCTGATATAAAGGTCAGCTGGTCAGTTAGTTGATTTCTCCAGACATACTTCACATTGTTTAAAGAGAGGCAGTAGATAGTAACAGAGGTATAGAGAGACTGAGTTAATATGAGAGATGCAAGATAAGTGCACATATGAGGTTTGGTGACAGGCAATGATTGCTTACTTGAGAAATACACGTTTTTTAATGAAACTTTACAGAGATAGGCTTTTGATGGAATAGATTGTGTTTGCATTCATAAAATTTGGAAAAACCATAATGTATATTTATTGAAAATATGCAAATGAGAAATTTTATTTTATTTAATTTTATTTTAAGGTGATATCTTTCTTTGGAAAATTAGTATTCATTTTACCATCCTGTATAAATACCAAAAAAGTTAAATTTATTATTATTGTGTGTATACCATATTTCCTAATATTACCAGTGTTGGTTCAAATGTAATTCTAAATTTCTTGTCATGTGATAGCTCTCTAGTATAAATAATAATATACACACTCTATTGCTTAATATATAGAAATATATGAAAAATTATTGGACAGCTGTGTGTATATTTACATGTATATGTAGAAGTGAGTACTGAAAAGTTCTTGGCTTTGGGTAAATGAAAATACAAGATCAATTAATTATGATTTTATCCAACATACTCACACTCATTGTAGTGGTCCTTCAGTTTTTGTAAGCCCTGTAAAAGAACTCAGAAGGTTGGGTCTCCAGCCAGGCCTTTCGTGAGATCCTTAAAGCCAGGAACTTTTCAGCACCCCTTCATGCACACAAACATACACACACATGCCTGCATATATATGTGTGTTCCTGTTTTTTTGCCTTGACATTCTTTTCTACTCTAGGCACAAGGCCCAAAATTTTTGGGGAGGGGGCCAGTTGATTAGATCGACCTCAGTACATAACTGGTACTTAATTTATCGGCTCCAAAAGGATGAAAGGTAAAGTCAAACTTGGCAGAATTTGAACTCAGAACATAAAGACAAATGAAATGCCACTAAGAATTTCACTTGGTGTGCTAATGTTTCTGCTAGCTCCCAAACATGTTTCAGCATCATACAACTGGTTTCATTTATTTCCAGTCTTCCGAGGAAATATGTCTGGAAATAGGTGAGGGTTGGTGACAGGGATGGCATCCAACTGTCGAAAATCTGCCAGAATGAATTTTGTTAAAGCACAGAAAAGTGGGTCTTAAAATGATGACGAAGATTATATTTTAGCTGAATTTAAAAACAAAACAAAACAAAACATTAGATTTGACAATAACGACAAAATGGTGTTCAAATTGAAAAAGATTAAAATAGAATATAGGTATGTGTGTGTGTGTGTGTGTGTGTGTGTGTGTAAATATAAATAAAGTTTACAGAAATTTCTCTGAAGCCAGGAATAAAAAAAAAATTAAAGCAACGAAATAATCACGTTAGTGTATTTTGTTAAGTTTAAAATAATGTTTATGTAAGAATAAGACTAGAATAATAGAATCAGAAATGAATTTTGTCTTTGCTTGTTATTTCTTGTTTTATATTGACAACATTATTCACATGAAAAATGGTTTACTTACAATTTTTTTTTGTAAAGAAAAGAAATATTGGCAAATTGCATCTAATCTCAGTCAGTGTTGGAAGATCAAGAAATAGATCTGCTTTCAACATGCTGCAGTGTGATGTTTTACAGCTGATTTTACATGTGATGTTATGCTGCATGTTTCTTATCCATTATTATTATTATTATTATTATTATTATTATTATTATTATTATTATTAAGGTGGCGAGCTGGAAGAATCGTAAGCATACTGGGTGAAATGCTAAGCGGTATTTCGTCTGCTGCTACGTTCTGAGTTCAGATTCTGCCAAGGACAACTTTGCCTTTCATCCTTTCGAGGTTGATAAATTAAGTACCAGTTGTGTACTGGGGTCGATCTAATCAACTGGCCCATTACTCCCCAATTTAATGCCTTGTGCTCATAAAAGAAAGAATTATTATTATTATTTCTATTGTCTTTGCACAGCTTCTAATGCCGGAGATGTACTATGGTGTCAGTTGTTCACTACATCTCTTATTTTTTGAGCACCATCCGGAGTATTCAAGTGGTTCCAAGCAGTGCTGTTTTCTGAAAGTGCTCCACCCTTATTATTATTATTATTATTATTATTGAGTGAGAGAGCATTGCATGCCGTCAAAGTGACACTAGAGTAAAATATATGAAGCCCAGTATACCTATCATGACTACATGTCTGATAAGGGTAGACCAGCCGCATGCATTACAACCATATGTGTGCAACATGGTGATCTCATATCAAGATTAGCAGCGCATGACCTTGCAGGTGGGACCCAGTTAGAATTTTCTTTAGGCTGAGTAGCCCATCCCATTCAAAAGGTCTTTGAATAAGGGTTGTTTAAGGATGTTGAACAAAACACCCATATTTCCAGAGGTGAATCATCTAAAGAGTTCCTCTCAACACATGGCTATGATGCTCCCCCACTACTTCTGTTTGTGATCAGAGATGTCCATATTGCCAGCCACCAAGGGACATACTCAGCTGGTTAAGGTCAAGTAACTGACAAGCAAATCTGTGGTATTGAGCTTGTTGTAGCCCATCTTTTATACCAAGGCAAAGCAATGTACATGATAACACTTCCAATCAGTTGATTTATTTGACTAAAAGCAGTGCTCCAGCATGGCTGTAGTTAAATGATTGAAACAAATAGAAGAATAAAAGACACAGATGCTGTATTCGAGCACAGCAATATTTGTGGAGTTATGCTCAACCGCTGTTGTTGTGTATTGGATGAATCCACCTATCCATTGAGTGTATCATTTCGATCACCCCAGCACAGAATTTGAACAAAGAAGGGCAAGTGGTGTTATCCCTCTGTCTAGTGGCTTTGATGAAAGAAGTCTGGAAGGATTGAGGATGAAGTTGACTACCTCTTCAGTCAAGCGCTCACCAATTTTTCTAAGTTTTTATTGGAAAGGATAGTTAGGGTGGAGAGGGATGTGCTTTGCCAAAAGGTGGGTAACTGGTGAAAAGGATTAAGGTCCATGGACCATTCCTAAACATGCATCTGTGAATTGGAGAGTAACAGTTAAGCAAGGGCATATTCCCTTTCGTGGTCAGGATGATCCTGGATCTGAGGTTCCTTGATTTGCTCTAGTTGGGGGTTCTCTTCTCCCAAGAGCACTGTATAATCGATCTGTTCACATACTTTGTGTGATAAGTATACTTTCAACTCATCAACCCCCACTCTCCCTTTCTTCCTCCTATCTTTTATGAAAACTTACACAGAAATTGCCGACTGTCCTTTTAATATCCCTCTGATCTGATGCCCTTGTGGCAAGTAAAAGAAAGCAATATTATCATTGTTATTATTTCCACCATCATCATCTGTGTTGGTATTATTTTACTTGTTTATCTGTTAGAAGCAGAGCTGGTTTTCCAAGTGAGATTTGATGTCTTTGTATATTGTTTTCTATGTCAATATTTAATGCCAGCCATATTGAACCTGCATAAATATAAAGGTTTCACAAAACTCTAAATAAGAAATTACAAGCAAAATTTATCCATTTTGCTTGCATTTACAAGCAAAATGGATAAACCACGAAGTGCGAACGTGTTTCTGCTGCGAATCAAATCAAGTGGAATGATATTAATCAATGTATTTGTTTTCAATGTTGAAACATTTTGAAAACTGTGGTTGTTTTGTTGAATCTAAAAGGTTTGCAGGCATTATGATTGATAAAACTTTGCATGTGGATGTAGACATTTTGGAAATTACATATTTGAAAATTATTCATGTTTTGGAAAGATAACCAGTATACATATTTATAATTTGATGTACAGAATGAAATGACCCATGAGTGTTGATAGATAATTTATCATAGTGACCAGAGGCAGAGATTATGAGTGTTAAATACGACAGCATGTTCTCTCATGCAATATTTCTGTCACCATTGCTAGAAAAGTTGGTGTCAAATATTCATTCTTTACTATGTAACGTAAAATTAATTTCCACTTGTCTCTTCTGAATAGCTATCTATTTCTTTTGCTTTGTCTTGATTCAGTACATGCATGTTTCTAATTATAATCAAGTGTTAATTATTTCATCATTTAACAAAGAGTTTTAAATATCTGTGTATCTGAGATGCTGTCATGTCCTGTTTGTACATGTGTGTGTCTTTCTGTTCAAAATATTCTCTACTTTGTAATATCAGATTGAAATGCTTTTAGCTACTACGATAAAGCATGGCATAGCTGTGTAGTTAACAATTTCAGGTTCAGTCCTACTGTGTGGCACCTTGGGTAAGTGTCTTCAGCTATAGCTCTGGACTGACCAAAGCCTTGTGAGTGGATTTGGTTGGCAGAAACTAAAAGAAGCCTTAGTTCTATATTTAAGAGATGAGGAATTATGTACATTATTTACATTATTCTATTTGACTGATATTTGTCCTCGTCTTGTTTGTTGTTATATTATATATAATGGACTCTCCTGTCGTTAGTCGACATATGAGTGTTTTTCAACAATTTCTTACTGAACAACTACACAGATGATTTGTTTATAGTGATCAAATGTTTGTGTATACATAAGCTCACTCTCTTCACCAAATCGACATTATCTGTACAGGTGCAATAGGTACCACTTGTCAGATGACGAAATGACTGCAGAACAACCTGAAATGAAGTTTTTTGCTCAAGAACACAACGCAAAGCCCAGTCTGGGAATCGAACCCACGGTCTCGCAATTGTGAGTGCAGCATCTTAACCACTGAGCCATGCACCTTCTCTCTCTCTCTCTCACACACATATGAGTAGTATAAGATGTGGATTTATAAAATTGTACAGCTGTCACAGAAAGCTCCTCTAACAGACTCAGCTATCAGTTCCCATAGTAATCAATTAGAAAGAAGTGTATTCCTAAGCAACTGGAAATTTGGAAAATCCAGTCAATGCAATTATTTCATGAGGAATATATAAAACCATAAAGTCAGAAGTTATGAGAGGGGAATATATATTTATTTCACCATGTGATTACCATTGGATTATGGCCATTTCACAACCATCTTCTTTTTAGTATTTCAGTATGGAAGACATTATGCATACAAGTTTGCATTAATATAATGCTTAGCATTATAAAATACAATTGTATATTCACAAATTAATGCAAATAAAGAAAGATAGCTCATTAGATCATTGGAATAACATGGTGAATTGAGTTGGATTTTTAGTGTAAGCACGACATCCCAGTGATCTGACGAGCTAGCTTCATTTGCATTAATTTTTTAATATATAATTGTATAGCATAATGCTGAGCATACACATTAATGAAAATGTGTATGTATTATTTCTTCCATACTGAAATTAATATTTGTAGTGGTTTGTGAAACGGCTGTAACTTTATTGAAGTTACATGGGTTAAATTTATATATATTTACCTCTCATATCTCCCAACTTTATTTTTTTTACATACATGAATATATGTGTGTTTATGTCTCCTTTTCTTGACATCATGCAAGAGATATAAACAAGCATGTCTGTCTTACAAACAACGTCCTTCATTTGCAGTCCACTGTGAAATCATGTCCAGCCATGATATTACCTTGCTTGGAAACAGGAAGAGTCGGCTATATGAAGGGCATCTGGCTGCATTAAAATCTTCTTCACTGAATTTCATCTAACTTTTGCAGACATGTAAAAGTAGACCTTAAAATGATAGTGTTGGTGTATTTACATCAGTGTAACTTAGTGGTTTGGCCAAAGAGACCAATAGAATAAGTAGTGGGTTTTGATAAAATAATTACTGGGGTTGATTCATTTGACTAAAATCCTTCAAAACAGTGTCCCAGCATGGCCACAGTCTAATAACTGAAACAACTAAAAGATAAAAGGTAAGAAGTGCCAGAGACAACTCGGGAAGTGTTTCAGTCTTATCATGTATGATCTCATCAGAAATTATGATGTTTATTATATAAAAAGGAATACTAATTGAATAACCGTAAAGTAAATGTATAAGATTGTACCCTGCTTGGCATAGATCAAAGTGGAATTATTTAGAGAATTAGACAGCTTTATTTCACTCAGCTTATTTCCATACTCATTGATCTCTGTTTCGATGGCCTTTTTATTTCTGCAAATATCATTGTTTTATAATGTGTTACTGATTTGGTCTTCAGAATGAGAGATGCAAATAGAGAGAAAGAACAGAATCATAAGAGGTGGCAGTAACATCGCTCAAACCAGATATGGTTCTTCTATCCAGAAGTTTTAAAAGGATTGTCACTCGTAGGTGAACTCCTTGTGTCATGGGAGGACAGAATTAATATTTCTCCTCAAGATCTGATTGATGAAGCTCTTGTCAAACGATGGCCCATGGCTTTATTCACTGTTGGAAGTCAGCTGCTGAAGTTTTCCATTATAATTGGGTTCCAGTAATAAGCACACCAAACAACTGGAGACATCCACCAGAGAGATAGACAAGATACCTGAGACCAGGTGAAGATGATTATGGTTAACGACAGCTCACAGATTGAACCCATTCATTGTAAGTGAAGGCTAATTCAGTCCTTCTTGCCTTACTCAGGTGAAAGCATACAGGTAAACAGGGTGAAATGCTTATAGCCTTGAGATACCTGCTGAAGGTAAAAATGGTTTTTAGCATTGTGATTGCTTTACTCACCATAAGAACTTCTAATACCTTTAAATAACTCCTGTGGTTTTTGCGCAGGACAAAGCATCTCTGCTGTTTTTTCTTTACAAAAGTTACTCATCATTCAAAAAATAAAACGCCATATATTTCAAATAGAATATTTTTAAAGATTAAAAACATCACCTGTAGATATGAAACTTGTTGACAATGCAGAGAAGTGAGGAATTAACAAAACTGTCTTGATATAAATTCATTCTTAATCCATAGATTGTATAAAAATATTGTCTACAACAGAATTTTAGCTCTCTTTGTATCAAATCACTTGGACTGCCCCTGGTTCTATGTTGCCAACTTCCTGTTTAGATATGATCTAAATTAAAATCTTCCATCAAAATTTCATGTTGATTTATGTTCCAAGCACCATTTTAATAATAGCAAAAATATTTTCCTAAATTCTTGGTTATTTTCCAAATCAATTGAAATGAAAGTATTTCTACAGAAACATTGTAACAAAAGAGTTAAATCATAATTTAGTCATCATGCTTCATTTCAACTCTGGCGTTCCATAGAATTTTTAATTTTCTATGGAAACTTACAGATAATTTCACTTTGCTGTTTTCAGCTGTTATAACTCAACGGTATTTTAAAGAAGTGTGAAATATTTTGATCTTTTTCACAGAAAAAAAATACTTGTTGATATATAAACTGGACTATTAGTTTCTGTTTTAATTTGAACCAAAGTCATCAACAACTTTGAATAATTATTAAACAAAAACAAGTTTCTCAGCTGTGACATTGACATTATTTGATAAATTATCAATAGATACAATTTGATGGATTGTGTTTAGATGTATGTAATGTATGTATAAGGAGAAAATTCTAGTTGAAGATTAAAATTTAAATAGAAAATTGAAGCATGGCTAATAAACCTAGAAGAAAAAATAAAAATGAAAAATGAAAAACAACAAAAACACCAACAAAATAGAACATTTTGTTTTTCTTTTGTAATTATTATCTATTTACATAAAACACATTAAAGAATAATAAAGCTAAAATTTAAGCAGCTTTATTTTGTTTTTATTTCTTTCTGATGTTTTGAGTAATTTTATTTCTTAATTTCCTCTGCAATAAATCATTCTGTGCGCGATGACATAGCTGAAAGAAGTTAATTTCTCCCTCTTTTGTTCTTTCCTTCCTTCATTCACTCCCACACTCAGATTTGTCTGTTTGTGCTGGTTATTTGTTGTCTATGTATATACCATCAGTGTAAGTCACTTTATCAAATTCCTGTCATTTTACAACACTAGCGTTCTTCTAAGTCGTTTAACAAAGTAATGGACATTTAATTACAGTCATGTTGTTATGCTCTCTGAATAGAATGTGATACCTGAGATTTTGTAAACCAATTAAGCAACCTCTGATCTGTATCAAATTCTTGAAATATTTCCTGTTTCAAACCTCTCTGCGGAACAGTCTTTTAAGTTCAGCAATAAGATAACAGCAGATAAAACATTTTTAATAATGACTTTTGTTTTCAATAGGGTTCACTCTGGTCACTTTGAATAAGGTTCACTTGTGGTTATTATAAAGGAGACAATGTTGTAAAGAATAGGGAATATTGATAACAATAGGTATTGATTGGTATTGGATATTGAAATAATTAGATTTGATTCTAGTTTAGGAAACTTGAAGAATTAAGAAGTGAATACATCATAATTACAGAGTTTTCTTTGAGAAGTAGCATTATGTAAATTTCTTGTAGAAGATAAACTGATACAATAGATTATAAGAGAAGTCTGTCACATGAAGAAAGGAACAGTTTACAGTATTGTTAAAGATCTTGGACATTAATGGGTATCTTGTGATACAAGAGTTGTGTAGCAGTGTTGCGTAACTTATAAAATTACACCAAACTATATTACAGTGAACCATCACTTGAAAGTAAGTAGAGTTTGGTAATATGTACCATACTTTCACTAACTCTTTTCCATACCTATGTTGTCAAAAGTTGATATAAATGCTTGTTCAGAACTCCCACTCACCTCTTGACTCAGTGGAAAACATAGCATGTGACAGTTGGTGGTGGTGGTGGGGAGCTGCACCAGTACCTAGCTGGTACCCACTTATTAGTCTCTGTAAATCTGTAGACTTGAGAAATGTGAAATGAAGTATTTTACTTAAGGGTATAATATGCTACCAATCTGAACCCATAACATTACAATAAGGAGTTGAATGTTGTATAATTATGTACCAAATACTGTATGGCTGTGAGTTGAATTCTGTATGATTGTATACCAAGGGCTGTCTGGCTGTGTGGCTATGTCAAGTGTTGTATGGTTGTAAGGCTAGTGCTGTACTGCTGTGAGAGAGTGCTGTATGGCTGTGAGACAAGTGCTGTACAGCTATGAAATGAGTTCTGTATGGCTATGAAATGAGTGTTGTATGTCTGTGAGAGAGTGCTGTACTGCTGTGAGACAAGTGCTGTATGGCTGTGAAATGAGTGCTGTATGACTATGAAATGAGTGCCGTATGGCTGTGAGACAAGTGCTGTACGGCTGTGAAATGAGTGCTGTGTGACTGTGAGACGAGTGATGTTTGACTGTGTGATGAGTGTTGTATGGTTGTGAGCCAAATGCTGTATAATCAGGAGACAAATGTAAAACCATGTTGTATGATCTGTTGTATGATCATGTTGTATGATCATGAGTTGAATGCTGTATGGTTGTGAGCAAAATGGGGTACATTCATGAGCATTATACATTATATTATATCAGACATTGTGAGCACAAAATGGCAGCACATATCTAGCTTGAGATGAATGGTGGTTAAAAACCAAATATAAGAAATTATAAAGTAAAAAAAAGAAAAATAAGAAAGCAAGCAAAGCAAAACATTTGTGTTCGTTATTTGATAATATTATAATGAATTTTTACTATTAATACTTTGAATACTTTTATTATTGAATTTCATTGTTTGCATTTCTATTTTTACCATATTTCAGTTGATATATTCAATGACCATTTTCGAGACACTGTATTTCTACATATAGAATTTGCTGAATTTTTATTTATAACATATAGTTTCAAATATGTTACCTATTTCAAGATCAATTTGTTTAATAGTTTAATTCAATATATTATTGTACTCTTGCATATATATATATACATATACATATATATATATATATACATATACATATATATATATATATATATACATATACATATATATATACATATACATATATATATATATATACATATACATATATATATATATATACATATACATATATATATATATACATATACATATATATA
>NC_068983.1:59248349-59251643 GCF_001194135.2 Octopus bimaculoides | reverse complement strand
ATATATATATATACATATACATATATATATATATATATATATATATATATTCATTTCAGAAGCACAGAAAACATCTATTTTCTAAGACTTTCCAAAATCGATTCTCTTCTTTCAGACTATGTTATGTTGATATTTGAAAGCACATAGACTAACATATCAAAGTTTGATAAGAAAAGAAATTCTTTGAAATGATAATATGGCAGATATCGATTTCAATTGCTGTTGTTGTTGTTGTTGTTTAGTGCCAGGTCAGTCTTCTTCAAGCAGATCTTAGATCAAAAGTGTTTCAGCTGTGTCCATCTCCTATTTTTTGTTTACCAGGGTCTATACTGCTTGGTGTCTTCTCCTTTATTTATAATGTAGAACAGCGTTTCACAGTCTGGATTCCCTGGAACCCTAGGGTTCTGTAAGAAAGAGTGAGATAAGTTAATGTTAATTTCAATATATATATATATATAGCATGGAAAGCGAATGTTAAACGATATATATACATATATATATATATATATATATATATATATATATATATATATATATATGTTTATATATATGTATGTATGTATGTGTGAATATATTGAGCTTCATTCACATTCCATCTACCAAATCCACTCACAAGGCTTTGATTGGCCCAAGACCATAGAAGAGGACACTCACCCTTGGTGTCACATAGTGGGACTGAACCCGAAACCCTATGGTTGAGAAGCAAACTTCTTAATCACAGAACGAAGCCTATGCCTTTGTGAATTTGCACATAATTTTTCCCTCTGTCTGCTAATTATAATAATACATATCCATGCATAAGCACACATCTTAGAAACAACATTGTTATTAAATACCATGATCTGAAAGCTTTCTCCATATTACAGCATTATTAACTGTGTTGCTTGCTCGTACTGTCTGATGAGGGGAAAACTTATTTGTACAGTTTTCTCAGAGGTGATTCAACAAACTTAAAAAGGAGCAATTAGCTAAACAATCTAACACCCGAAAGATTTAAATATTACTTTGTAATTAATGATCTTCTGGCACAAGGAAGAAATGCAGATTTTATCTAGTTTCTGCATCGAGTAATTTTCTTGAAGATGACATTCTAACACTCTGTCTTGAAATACCGTGTAGAGTCAAAATATTGTGTAGAGTCAAAATGTTGTATAGAATCAAAATATTGTGTAGAGTCAAAATGTTGTGTAGAGTCAAAGTATTGTGTAGAGTCAGAATATTGTGTAGAGTCAATATTTTGATAACTATTTGCTGATTATTACTTGTTCCAATCCATGGCTCACTTCCTGTGATCATGATGCTTCATCAGCCAAGAGGACATGGAAGGTTCAGTGAAAGAGCTCTTTACCTTGAAGGACAAGAACAGGTATTGACACGGGATCAAAAAACTGACAGAAAGATGGCCTCTACTTTAAATGCTAGGCTGCTTTTGGTGTAATCTAATGAACAAAGCAAAAAAGTTACCAAAATATTGTAAGACTTTTCAATCAACACAATAATTAATCATCATCATCCTTCTCATAACGTCCACTTTTCCATGCTTGCATGAGTCAGACAAAATTTGCTGAGGCAGGTTTTCTACAGCTGGATGGTTTTCCTGTTACCAATACCCACCTGTTTCCAAGCAAGGTAATATTTCCTTATAGCCAGACATGTTTTGCACTGAAGACTGGAAATGAACAATATACTTTTCTATGCTATGCACAACACCTAACATTTTGGGGGAGAGGACCAGTCAATTAGATTGACCCCAGTATGCAACTGGTACTTAATTTATCTACCTGGAAAGGATGAAAGGTAAACTTGACCTCGGCAGAATTTGAAACTCAGAACGTAAAGACATGGAATACTGCTAAGCATTTTATCCAGTGTGCTAATGATTCTGCCAGCTCACTGCCTTAATAAATGCAGGAATATTGCATCACGTTTGTTGGGAATGCTCATTTACAGCTATCATGTGATATTGAGATAAGGTTACATACAAACTCTCTCTCTCTCTCTCTCTATCTCCCTCACACACACACACACTTGATGGGATTCTTTCAGTTTCCATCAATTAAATCCACTCACAAGGCTTTGGTCAGCCCAGGGCTATAGACACTAGGCCAAGATGCCTTGCAGCAGGAATGAACCTGAAACCACATGATTAGGAAGCAAGCTTCTTAACCACATAGCCATGATGCACCTACAATGTCTGTTATATTAGATATTTGATTCTCTTAAAACATTTAAAAATGTTTATTGGTTCCAAAAGTGGTACAGAGGCTGTATTTTCTGTTGTTACTGTTTGTTATCCTTAAGCCAGCCTTGACCAGGCAGTCATGTGATCAAATGTATTGAAGCCAGCCATGACTATTTTATCCTTTTATTGAGAATTGCGTGTCACCAACTACATTGGCCAATGTGTTCTTTGTAAAAGATGTGATAATATACTTTGAGGGAGATTTGGCTGCTATATGTAGCCATGAAGAGGCTGCTACACTGGTTTGTCTTTTGTTGTCAATGTATGTATATATAAGATTAAACCACATCTGTATTTAATAAATTTTCATTTATCAATAGTGTGTGTGTGTGTGTGTGTGTGTGTGTGTGTGTGTGTGTGTGTGCAAGATCTGATCAATAAGTATCCAGACTGTTGCCATAGTAATGAAGCTAAAATATGCAGAGTAAAGCTGCTTGGCAAATATTGACCTTGGACTCTGTTGTGCATGCTCACTAAGTTTTCATATTCTACCTCAATTCTGCTGTTTAGAGCAGTGCTTGGAAGGAACATGTGTAGCATGTGATCGTCACATTGACCATGACAGAGAATGTTGTCATGGTGATACCTGCTTAGAGGTGTATACTAGGTTGCAGAAAGTGTATGGAGAGGAGAGTATGAGCTGCATAGAAGTGTATGAGTGGTTCAGACGTTTCCAAGATGGTCAAAAATTGTCAATAGTGACGAACGTACTGGGAGACCCGCAACTAGCAGAACTGAGAAAAACATTGCTGATGTGCGTGCAGCTGTGATGGGAAATCGTCAAATTACTATCCATGAGTTATCAGAGGATGTGCAGATTAATTACGGTTCAGTTCAGTCCATTATCTCTGAAGATTTTGGTATGAGACATATGTCTGCCATGTTTGTGCCCCAAATTGCTATCAGCTGAACAAAATGACACTCAGGTTCAGTTGCACAAGATCTCCTTGATTGTGTCGAGGAAGATGAAAGCTTTTTGAAAACTTTGCGTAGGCCTCTGAGCAGGTATCACCAAGCTTTTGGCAAAATTTGATGCAAACTCTCTGCTCAAC
>NC_068983.1:59235356-59248339 GCF_001194135.2 Octopus bimaculoides | reverse complement strand
AAATTTGATGCAAACTCTCTGCTCAACTTTGTCATGGTCAATGCAGCGATCACACACTACACACCTTCCTTCCAAGCACTGCTGTAAACAGTCAGTGGAAGTGAGCTAGAACGTTAAAACTTAGTGCGCATGCAAAGCAGAGCCTGAGGCCAATCTGTGCCAAGCAGCTTCACTCTGTGTGATTTAGCTTCGTTACTAAGGCAACAGTCCGGATACTTATTGATCAGAATATGTACACATGTGTGTAATAATAAGAACGAAAGATCTAAATGCAGGAAGTTTATGAACTTTAAGCAGTTGATGATAGGTATAAAAATCAACGTTCAGGAACAATACTAATTTATTGGTGTTGAAGGTTGTAGGCTTTTTTCCATATTGAAGTTCAATTAGCTGAAAACAATGTTTAGAGTTGCTATGAATCATCATCATCATCATCATCGTTTAATGTCCGCTTTCCATGCTAGCATGGGTTGGACGATTTGACTGAGGACTGATGAAACCCAATGGCTACACCAGGCTCCAATCTGATTTGGCAGAGTTTCTACAGCAGTGCAACAGGTAAAATCCAGGCTACATATGTTTCCTAGCTAGAAGATCCTCTGGTGTAATAATTACTCAATGAGGAGTACTCAGCTTGCTACTCACCTGGCCGAAGATACCTTAATTATATGAAGGTGACATTGTCTTTAAGGAATCCCAAAGAGACAGGCTTCTTTTAGTTTCTGTCTGCCAAATCCACTCACAAGGCTTTAGCTGGCCCAAGGCTATAATAGAAAGTATCCAAGGTGCCACACAGTGTGACTGAACCTGGAACAATGTGGTTGGGAAGCAAACTTCTTACCACACAGCCATACCTGCACCTGATAGTAGAATAAATGCTGATGGAGTCTTTTTGTTTGTAATATACTTGTACATCTGCCATGATTGAACAGATCTATGATGGAATGTATTCCAACCATGGCAATTCCATTTTTGTTTATGCTTTGTGTAGTTCAGACTATATTATCCGATGTATCCTTTTACTGGTGTTAGATGTGAGTTGAGGGAGAGTTTGGTTGTCATCTCTAGCATTTCATATAGATACATTAGAACTCTTTCATTGGTTCATGTTTCCCTCATTAATGGAGAGAGATATCTCTATCAGACAGGTTCTGCTCTTGTAAATGTAGGATTAATTAAATTATTCATAGAAAGCGACTAGGTGTAAAGCACTGTAAGGATGATGATAAAAGGAGTAAAGGTGAAAGAGATGAATAGCGTACAATTACAATAACTAAGTTTGGAAGTATGGATACCATTTTCATAATTGTGGAAGAGACAGAGAGGAATAGATAGAGAGAAAGAGAGAGGGAGAGAAAGTGAGAGAGAGAGATTAACTAATGGCTGCGATCAGATTTCATAAGAATGTAATTGTTTGCTTTAGAAAGAATAGCCAACTTATGAATAAACACATGAGTACATGTAAATATCAAAGCTAAAAGTAAAACATTGATTTCCAAGAGAAAAAGAAAATTACATACAGTCGTTGACAGAATATGATTTTTATGTTGAATGCGTATGTAAATTTTCATTGCCTTTTGAACTGCATAACTGAGAAAAGAGTGAAATTACTGCTGTTAGACACTTTCAAATAAAGATTAAAAAGAGTTAAACATGGAACAAGGCATAATTGCAGTTTTTTTCCTTGCAACTATTATAAACTAGTAAAAGTGTATGTATTAAGCATGAAGTCAATAAAATAATATGTTTTCCCTTTGAAGTTTAATTGAAATCCATTTTCAATAATAATAGAATATTAAATAAGGATTATAATACGAAAAAAGAAAGAGAGTAAAGAAGAAAAAAATGAAGGAAAATCGAAATTAATGGCTTTTAAATATTCTTTTAAGCTCAGTATTTTAATATCGCAACATTTGTGAAACGTAATAATAATAATAATAATAATAATAATAATAATGATAATAATGAAAAAATGAGAGGAAATGATTGTAATGATAATAGGGACATAGCCAAAATGTGCTGACTGCACAGATGCATTGGCAGTTAACAGTATCAAAAATGGTGACGATGATGATTTACTAATAAAGTGCTTTTTAAGGAAAAATGTTTTAAACATAGATATTAATACTAATACTTAGTTTAAAGTAAATACATTAAGTCTCTTAATGCCAAATGCCAAATTTTATTCATTGTTATGAAGACAAAAGAATTAATTAAATATAATCCAACTCAATCCTGATTGTAAGATGCCAAAGGCAAATAATCGTTGTTTCCTATTTGTCACCAGGCATGGCTGTGTGGTTAAGATGTTTGTTCTTCAACCACATGATTTCAGGTTCAATCCTAACGCACCGTATTTTGGGAAAATATCTTTTCTCACAGCTCTGGTTTAACCAAAGCCTTGTAAGTAAAATATTGGTTTCAAATTTTGGCACAAGGCCAGCAATTTCAGGGGCTGAAGAAACCCCACTCAGGCAAGTGTTTGGCCCTTCTTACACTCTTTAGTGTAAGAATTTAAGGGCCACATGCAGGTAATGACTCTTGGGTACCCTTCTGTTGACACTTTCTTAACCACTTGGATATCAGAGACATTTGCTCTTAAACTGCTTGGAGATTTCATCTAGTTGAATCTTCACTCCATTGTCTCCACTTTCAAAGTTATACTTAAAGAAGGAATAATGGTGGTTGTCATAGTAGCAGTGATACGTCAATGCTACCAAAATGATTCTTCCTCTACTTCCAACTTATATTCTTGGATGCAAATTTCATTCTGAAAAGTGGTTTCTGCATATACATTCCACTCTCTGACCTCTCTCACCTGAATATCAGCAACAAGTACTTCCACTTACCCTAGCTCAGTGACTCCCTTCTCCACACTTCTCTGAACATTTGTTGCCTCCACTGTGTTCTCTTAACTCTTTCCGCTACCAAAAACTCTTTGATTATCTCTTCTGGCATTGAGGAGAGTAATCTCACTTCACCCCTTTTTGAAGTCATCATTCTCTCTGATGTCATTGTTTGGGGATAATACACAAATATAATCCTTAAAGCCATTGTAAATGCTGAGCTTCACAATGCCTAATGATCTCACTTGGTGTCCTCTAATCCATGCATACTAAAACCTGCAACTCACAAGCACCAGCCTTCCTATATATGGCTATAAAATATTTCATCTTAACTCATTGATATCAGCTGATTCTCCAACACACTCGAAACTCTGACATATTTCTTTACTGTCATTTAATCTTGCTTCTTCTCATTACCTATATTCTGTCCACTCTACAGGTCTCACAATACTTGCTATTACCCAGTATTCCATCTGAAAATGACAGCCTCCTGGAATCCCCTCCTAGGCCATGTTTCATCTGCAGCTGTTCACAAAGAACATTGACAGCACTGATTTTGCTAGTCTTGGAGAGTCTATAAATGTTCCTTTTCCTGACTAACCTATAAAAAAGAATGGTTCATGTGGTTTATCATGTGATTCCTATAGAGCATCTGCTTCTCTAGAAAATTACTATTTTTAAATCTCACAATGAAAGATATTCAGCAACAGTACTTTGGAGTAAAGATTTTTGCCAACATAACATGGCAGTCCTGGTTTAGGATGAATGTTGCTGTAATTTAGCTAGATTCCCTTGTTTGAAAATAAAAGAACATAGATTGTGTCGTATAGCCAGTTGGAGACAATGTCTCCTGGGGCTAAATTACAGCAACATTCATCCTAAACTAGGACTGCCATGTTATGTTGGCAAAAATCTTTACTCCCTCTGCTTCTCTGTTTAGAGTTTTTAAGGCAGCGAGCTGGCAGAAACGTTAGTGCGCCAAACGAAATGCTTAAAGGTATTTCGACTACTGTTATGTTCTGAGTTCAAATTCCGCCGAGGTCGACTTTGCCTTTCATCTTTTCGAGGTCGATAAATTAAGTACCAGTTACGCACTGGGGTCGATGTAATCGACTTAATCTCTTTGTCTGTCCTTGTTTGTCCCCTCTATGTTTAGCCCCTTGTAGGCAATAAAGAAATAAGAATTTTAAAGCTCCCTTCATATATTTGTTCTGACATCATATTGAGTTACTTATCTATTCCTTCCTTGCATCTTTGGTTTGAGAATACCTTTTTCCTAAACTTCTGCCGGTCTCAGAGGTTATAAATACTGCTTTCATTCCTGACTAAAGTGTTTAAAAAACAAACAAGAAACAAAACAGGGAAGAGAATTGAAGCAAAGCCATTTCGTTTGTTCTGTTCATCTTTTCTATCACTCTTATTTCTTAATCCATTACTGCCTTTAAGAACCCCATCTTCAGAGTAGTTATGTAGAGGGTTTTAACATTATGCCAGTCAACAGGGACAGCTTTCAATGGAAATTAGCTAAGTGAGAAACTAATGATAGCAACCCATTTCTAATGCTTTCAACATCTCATCTTGGTAACTATTCTCAAAAACCCTGAAGATTTCCCTTTCTCTAATTGCTTTCCTCACTGTCTTTAATCTAATCTCCACTGATTATAATTAGCCAATTATTTTTAGCTATTTAATTTACATGACTTGTTCATTAACTACACACAGCAATCTGATAACACCACCTCTTTGTTTCTGTCCATCTTTAGCTCAGCCTCAATATATCAAATCACATCAGACACAGGTGATATCAAGTTTAACAGCTAACATGGCATGAAAGAAAGTGTCTTCTCTCTTCCATCATCATGAGTTAGAACATTGATAAACTTAATGCCCTTTGCTTGACTTTCAACTTGATATATATTGCTTTCTGCACAGACTCCAGATTGGATTCATTTACTATCTCTATTTCCTACTCTTTTCAAGTTTGTTATAGCAACTGGCAAGAATATGCTTAAATGATTTATTACAAGTATGGGTATATATACATTCATGGCTGTGGTATGGTTAAAAAGTTTGCTTTCCATCCATGTGGTTTCAAGTTCAATCCCACTGTGTGGCGGCTTGGATGTTTTCTATTGTAACTTTGAGCTTACCAGAACCTTGAGACTAGATTTGGTAGACAGAAACTGAATGAAAGCCTGTTGTATGTATGTATGTATGTATGTATGTATGTATGTGTGTGTATATATATAGTTCGAATTTACAGAAAAACAAAAACGAAATCAGGTGTAGGAACAAGGTGTTTTAGTTTGACACTTGAGAAAAATGGAAAAGTCCTTTATGTTTCGAGACTACGCTCTTCGACAGAAAGGAATAAGAGGGGAAAAATAAAAGGAGAGTGAATGAAAAAAAAAACAGTGAAAGAAAAAAACAGTGTAGTGTTCAGTGGTCCAGGAAGACATATGTGAGTTACTTCAAGCTTCATGCTCAGATATTGCGTGAATTGAATGAGCTTGTAGAGTGTGCTTTACATGGTATGCCATACAAGCCTATATGCACGTGTATGTGTGTGTATGTTTGCTCATGCATAGGCAGAGATCTTGTTATACTCCAGTCCACAAATAGTGTGCTGCTCTCAAATACACCCACACTCAGTTCAGGGAGCTTTTATCTTTTCTTGGCTTGCTAGTTACTCAATGACTTCATTTGTGCCAATGTCATGAACAAAAAGCATGCAGTCCACTCTGTAAAGTAATTGGTTTTAGGAAGGGCATCCAGCCATAGAAACCATGTCAAAACTGACACTGGAGCTGTATACAGTTCTGTGTCTCATCAGTATGATGTATAAATCTATAAAGCTATAAAGCTTAGAGGCAGCTCTAGAGAGAATAGAATGGAAGAAAGATGTAGAACAAGGAATGATACCAGGTAGGTAGGTGAAAAGCAAGACATCAAGTATATCTAACGAGGAGCAAGGATCAGAAGTGTGAAAGAACCAATACAACAAAGCAGTGTGGCAATATAAATCAGGACATTGTTGATGGATAGTTTGTGTGAAAGGATAATGGTGAACTTGTTGCTAACATTGCAAAGAAAGATGCATGGAAATGCTAAAAAGTTTTTAGAAATAATATATTTCTAAATCTCTCAGAGAGATTTATGCAGTAGTGATACGATGAAGTAGCTGTATGCTGTCAACTTAATTTGACAGCCCCCTGACGGGAATAATACTACTGTTGGTTAGACCTAGGAAGCTGCACCGCTTCCTGTCGGACACAGGAAATGTGTCAAGGCTGACAGAAAGCGGTGCACCTACTTAAAAAGCATACAGCATACAACTACTTTAAAAGTTTTTTACTGAAGCAAATGTGGGAGAGAGAGAGATCTACTTTATGTAGATCCAGTAGAGGGACCCACTATTGATGGTTAACAGATTATTCTAGAAATGTTGAAAATATTTGAAGTATGGCATGAACTAGTCACAACTAACCAATTGTATAATTAACCAAGTAGCAGAGGAAGATGTTGTCTCAATGTCTGGTGTATCAGCAGCAATATCATTTCCATTTGCTTAAAGAGTAATGGGAATGTTCTAGAGACGAATAGAACTTCATGTCTCAAGTTCTGAATGTGTCAGAAGGAATTGTACCACCTTAACAGAGAACAGGACTACAAATTTTGTGAGATCTTCTGTATGTTAAAGACTTAGTTTGCATTGCTAAATCAGTTGAAGAATTATAGGAAAATGTCCAAATCTGAAAACAGTTTAAAGTGAAGTGATATAAAAGCAAACCCAGCAAAGATGAAAGTCTCAGCATGTGGTCACACTTGATATGTTGAAAAGAATTGTGTAGGAATTATATACTTTTAAACTTGATGTAAGTAATGAGTATGTAAAAGATGCTGTGACATCACTGTCAGGTTGATAGAGAAGAAACACTTCATTCATAACAGATACACAACAGTAGTTAGCAGTATGTGTTCCCAAGCAATGAATTCTTTCAAATGCTTGCAAGAGAAGCTAAAAACAGTCGACAGCATCTGGCTCCCTGGTTAACACAAACAGCAGTTCAGATGGCTGTGTTGGAAACGTAGTAGTGGTCAGAGTAAGATTCAGGAAACTCTATATTACTGCTGCTTGCAACAAAAGGATTCTAACCAAGTGAAACATAAGCTGTACCATGACTGGGTATGAAAGTACAATTTTGCTTGAAACCAAAACATGGACATCTTCATCATTTGTGGACACTGAATGAAGATGTGAAAGAAGACAGAAAAGAAGAGAGAATCCTCTGGTGGATATGTAACATGAGGAAAAAACAATGACCTGAGAGTAAGAATCATCATCATCATCATCATCATTTAACGTCCACCTTCCATGCTAGTATGAGTTGGATGATTTGACGGAGGACTGGTGAACCAGATGGCTACACCAGGCTCCAATCTGATTTGGCAGTGTTTCTACAGCTGGATGCCCTTCCTAACGCCAACCACTCTGAGAGTGTAGTGGGTGCTTTTACGTGCCACCGGCACGAAGGCCAGTCAGGCGGTGCTGGCAATGGCCACACTCAAAATGGTGCTTTTTACGTGCCACCTGCACAGGAGCCAGTCCAGCAGCACTGGCAACGGCCTCACTCGAATGTTTTTTTCACATGCTACCAGCACAAGTGCCAATAAGGTGATGCTGGTAACGATCATGCTCAAAGGGTGCTATTTATGTGCCACTGGCACAGAAGCCAGACAGCTGCTGTGGCAATGGTCACGCTTGGTCGGTGCTCGTGCCATCACGATTTCAATTTCACTTGCCCCAACAGGTCTTCGCAAGCCGAGTTTGGTGTCCAATGAAGGAGAGGTTGGCATGGGTGCCAGTCGTTGAATTTGGTTCAATTTCGATTTCACTTGCCTCAACAGGTCTTCGCAAGCAGAGTTTAGTGTCCAATGAAGGAATGTCATGCATAAGTGGACTGGCTACACTTCTAGCAGAGGCCTCGGATTATGGTCTCACTTGGCTTGCCGGATCTTCTCACGCACAGCATATTTCCAAAGGTCTTGGTCACACAAAGGTCTTGGTCTGTGTTTGAAAAGAAGGAACTGTAGTGTGCTTGGAAACATTTTTTAAAAGCTTTACCTGCGGTGAGGATATGTGATGGGTTTGAAGGATGGCAGTTGGGTGAAAAGTTCTAAGGAATGAAAATGGAAGGATCCTGCAAAAGAGGTGAACCAAGGGAAATGTTTGAAGATAATGGCTAATAGCAGGGTGGTGAGTGTCATGAAAGAAATAAGTGCAGAATGTGGTGAAATGCTGTGGAGTAGACCTGTTCAACCCATTCAAACATAGAAAGGGTAATGTAAAATGATCATGTGTATGTATATGCTTAGTATATATATGAATGCACATATACATAAATGTGTGTGCTTGTATATATATATATGAATATAGCTTATGTGTATATATGTATAGAGTTTATATATGTATATAGTTTGTATGTATGAGTATATGTATAATATATATCTTATAATGTGGATATATGTATGTATATTTTATATATATATATATATATATACATCTTTATGTATAAGTATGTATGTATGTAAAGTGAAAGTATCTCATAATTCTTAATGGTATATTATGTTGGCATCAAAGAAATCCTTTTCCTGTTGAGTGTTGAGGTTAATTCAGTTAAGCACCATTCCCCATTTCCTGTGTATTGAAAGACAAGTCAGAAACTCTAAGTTTTAGAAATGAAGCGAAATGAAATGACTCAATCTGATACGAATGGATGCCATGCACTACACGAAACTGCTCCCCTTCACACTTACATTCATACAGACACATGAATGTACATACACACACATGTACACACATGTACATACATACCTACATTTTCTCTCTCTCTCTCTCATATGCACACGTACACGCACGCACGCACACACACACACACACACACACACACACACACACACAAAACAAAAATCACTCAGAGCAATATTTATATGTATGCATTCATGTATGTGTGTTCAGGCATACATACACACACACATACACACCAACATACACAAACACACACACACACATATACTTGTATGTATATTTATGCTTACACATCAATATTTTCTTGATATCTGTATGTATGTATTGTATGTCTGTACACACGCATACACACTCACACATATATACTCACACACACACACATTCATATATACTCACACATACACACACACACTCATATATATATATACTCACACGTACATACTCACACACCCACACGCACACACACGCACATATACTCTCACAAATACACACATTTTCATCTTCCGAATCAATAGACATGCCAAATCTTTGATAATACCTTAAATAAGCCACCCAGTCCTAATTACTTGCATTGATGAAAATATGAATGGGAAGCTGCGTCAGCACCATAAACTATATTTCTATTGCCATATATTTCACTAGAACAACTCTACAGAATGTACTTGACTACTTGTCAAAGAAGCTACAAGTTTAGTGATCTAACCAAGGAGTCTATAAGTAGCAGTTCAACCTCCTAGAAATAGCTACTAATTCTTTTTCAAATGACAAATTACATCTTAAAAACAGAAGGACAAATTGGATAACAATGTCTCGAATAATTTCCCAAAGTCAGAATTGTCATGGCTTCTGATTCTTTGAAGTGTGTGGGTTATATAAGTTTCTTAACACAGTTCTTTCAGTTTTTACTGAAATCTGCAGGAGTCAGGTAGAAGGAGAGACATAAGGCAGGGGTCAGGTAGAAGGAGACAGATAAGACAGGGGTCAGGCAGAATGAGACAGATAAGGGAGGGGTCAGGTAGGAGACAAATAAGGCATGGATCAGACAGAAAGAGACAAATAAGGGAGGGGTCAGGCAGAAGGAGACAGATAAGGCAGGGCTCAGGTAGAAGGAGGTAGAGAAGGCAGGGCTCAGGTAAGAGACAGGTAAAGCAGGGGTCAGGTAGAAGGAGACAGATCAGGCAGAAGGGGACAGATAGAAGGAAACAGATCAGGCAGGAGGAGACAGGTAAGGAAGGGGTCAGGTAGAAAGAGACAGATAAGGCAGTTCTCCATACTATGGTTTGTTTCTTCGCATTCACAGGTGATTGGGTCAGTCTTTTGGTCTCCATCTGACCAAGGCAACTTTTGACCATCCCATTTCTCATTCCCAGACACTCGAGTATCTTACATTGAATCCTTGATGGTTCGGAGCCAAAATGGAGATCTTCAGCTGGGAATGGGAGTGCGGTGTGGATTGATACCCATGTCAGTTGGAGGAAAGTTGTTCTCAAGTTACTGTGTTCCCAGAAGTCTGGTTCCTTCCTGAGTTGGTTGGCATCCATGCAGAAGGTTGACCCTGCTAAAGTCACCCAAGGACCATTAGGTGGTGATGTGGTTAGAAAGCAAACTTCATATCACATAACCATACCAGCACCTATTCTTTTACTTGTTTCAGTCATTTGACTGCGGCCATGCTGGAGCACTGCGTTTAGTTGAAATTGACTCCAGGACTTATTCTTTGTAAGTCTAGTACTTATTCTATCAGTTTTTTTTGCCAAACTGCTAAGTTATGGGGATGTAAACACACCAAAATCGGTTGTGAAGTGATGGTGGTGGGGACAAGCACAGACACAAGCACACACACACACACACACATACATATATGATGGGCATCTTTCAGTTTCTGTCTACTAAATCCACTCACAAGGCTTTGGCTGGCCTGAGGCTATAGTAGAAGATACTTGTCCAAGGTGTCATGCAGTGGAACTGAACCCAGAACCAGGTGGTTAGGAAGCTAGCTTCTTACCACACAGCCTCTCTTATGCCTATATATATATATATATATATATATATATATATACTACAGGCTTCTTTCAGTTTCCATCTACCAAATCCACTCACAAGGCTTTGGTTGGCCTGAGGCTATAGTAGAAGACACTTGCCCAAGATACCATGCAGTAGAACTGAACCTGAAACCATGTGGTTGGGAAGCAATCTTCTTACCACACAATCACATATGTAATTCAGAGCATATGTATCTATGTATGCATCATCATCACCATCATCGTGGTAATAGATTTTGCATCCATTTAGGCTCAGGTATGGCTCAGTGGTTATGAAGTTTGCTTCCCAACTGCAAACCACATGGTTATAGTTTCAGTCCTACTACATGGCATATTGGGCCTTCTACATTAAATCCATATAAATTTGGTAGATGAAATCAAGAAAAAGCCTGCTGCTGCTGCTATGTGTGTGTGTATGTGTGTGTGTGTGTTTGTGTGGGTGTGTATGTTTATATGTGTGTTTGTGTGTGTATGTTTGTGTGTTTGTGTGTTTGTGTGTTTTTGTATGTGTATGTGTGTGTGTGTTTTTGTGTGTATATTTGTGTGTGTGTGTTTGTGTGTATGTTTGTGTGTGTGTGTTTGTGTGTGTGTGTGTGTTTGTGTGTGTGTGTATGTTTGTGTGTGTGTGTTTGTGTGTGTGTGTGTGTGTTTTTGCGTGTATGTTTGTGTCTCCTTGTTTCTGCATTTCCTGGTAGTTGTAAACGTGTGTCACTGTCATGTAAGCAGTGTCATACATATCTAATATCTTGTGAAAAATGTGCTTGACCATGGAGAAATATTATCTAGCTTAGAAAAAAGGCAAGTATTGATGATAGGAAAGGCATCTGGGTAACTACATCACCATGCCTTCATATGAGGTAGATTTGCTTGCTGTTTCTAACACATCATGTGATTGTGTTGAGGCTCTCCTCTAGATTCATTATTTATTCAATTGCTGCTGAGCCGTGGCCAAGCAGGTCTTTGATCAAAGACATTCCAGCTAAAATGATAATGTCTGTTTTTCTTTTTACCGTTTCCTCTTATAACAAGTGTATTGTTTCTGGGATTAGTTCCATCATTGAATCTGTCTATTGAATATGTATTTATGCTTCAATAGGTATATACTTTACTAATTTATATTTAAAAAAGAAAAAAGACCAGTAACATTATAACAAAAGGAAAAGCATGGTACCATATGAATTGTTTTTGTAATAGGTAAGATATCTCACTGTTATATTCATCATCAATCAGAGACCCAGTGGCTGTGTGTTAAGTAGCTTGCTTACCAACCACATAGTTCCAGGTTCAGTCCCATTGCGTGGCACCTTGGGCAAGTGTCTTCTACCACAGCCTTGTGAGTGGATTTGGTAGACGGAAACTGAAAGAAACCTGTTGTGTGTGTGTGTGTGTGTGTGTGTGTGTGTGTGTGTGTGTGTGTGTGTGTGTGTGTGTGTGTGTGTGTGTGTGTGTGTGTTTGTGTGTCTGTATGTTTACATCCCCATGACTTAGCTGTTCGGCAAAAGGGACCAATAGAATAAGTATTAGGCTTACAAAAGAATAAGTCTTGGGGTCGATTTGCTCAACTAAAGGCAGCACTCCAGCACGACTGAAACAAGCAAAAGAATAAAAGAACACTGTTGTAGTCTATAAAAGCAAATAAGCCACACTGTTCTCCTGGTAACATGGGGGATTTGAGAATGCTGCTTGTTTATAAAGAAGACTTCATGCCTAAAAAGAAAAATACAGATTAGCCCTAGCTAGACCGTTTTTGAATGTAGAATTACTTGGTCAGGGCTTATCTACAACATGAGCAGCAACTAAAGAAATATAACAAACCTGGTCGAATATTTGTAATTCAGAACTAAATATTATTATTTCTCTTAATGATGAAACCTTCCAAATTATGACAAAATTCTTTGTTGTTAAATAAAATTACTGTAACAGGACGTTTTGGAAAGAACAACTCCCCACAAAAAAAAAAAAAAAGTGAGTGTAATTATAAGAAATAAAATAAAATAAAAGCGTAAAAAAAAATAGGGATATTAGAAATGGCAATAATAAACAGTTCATCTTTGATATTAGTTTAAATTTTTTTTTTTTTTAATAATTTTTTTTCCAGTATTGTTACTGAAATAGGTTAATGGCAAAAACTTGTGAATCATTCAGAGATAAAAGCAATAAAGAGTAAGGGTTATTAATTCTGTTAAGCTGTATAAAATTAGAAGCCATGCAATAAAGAAACAAAATAGAACTAATATTCTGAAATAACATTTCAGTTTCTAGGCAAAGATATTTATTGATTCAGAG
>NC_068983.1:59227039-59235019 GCF_001194135.2 Octopus bimaculoides | reverse complement strand
CATTCTCTCTCTATATATATATACATATATGTGTGTGTGTGTGTGTGTGTGTGTGTGTGTGTTTCGAGAGAGAGAGATAGATAGCTAGATAGATAGACAGATGAATAGATAAATAGATAGACAGACAGACAGATAAATACATAGACAGACATATAGACAGATAGATAAATAGACAGACAGACAGACAGACAGACAGACAGACAGACAGATAGATAGAAAGATAGATAGATAGATAGATAGATAGATAGATAGATAGACAGGCAGGCAGGCAGCTAGTATGATAGATAGATATTGTGTAAACATAATAAAAAAGGAAAGTAATAGTGGGGGAAAAGTAACTAATTTTGAACAATGAATGTATGACAGAACTAGTTTACCAAATACCATCAAGAGATAAAAATAAAAAAATCCATAAACAAAAAAAAAGGCAAGAAACAAACAAAGTAAAAATAACTGAAACAAAACCACAAATTGCCCAAATAATTATATAAACCAATAAATTGTGGGGGAAAAAAAGTCAATGTAAATGGTCGATTATAGGTACGCTAATGTTTTGTAACACTTTCAGAATGTCATTTGTTTTGTTTTAATGTGATTGTAGTAATTTACGAACGTAATTTCAAACCTGGCTTTAAAGGTTGATCTTAAAGTCTAATTTCTTATTTATTGACCTCGGCTGTTGTTATACATTCATTCACTGGCTACTTATTATCGTTATAGCTCATAGTCACTGTTCACGTTGTAGTAGTCATGGTTCCAATTAATGACCGGTGTTATACTACCTCTATATAAGTCACTCTCCTCTGCCTGATCGCAGATTATTGATTTATTTATTTGACCACTTCAGTGTTTTGTCGTCATCATCATCATCATCATCATCGTCATCATCAATGTGATTGTTTCCTTCATCTGCTTCTACTTCAACGGTAGACATCTCCATTGTCTTAGTAGGCATTCAAAATCTTGTTCTGTTTCAGTGGTTCCCAAAGTGGGCGGTACCGCTCCCCCCCCCACGGGGGCGGTGGAAAGATCCGAGAGAGGGGGGCAATAATGGGGTGGCCAAAACGGGGCAATGGATATAAAAAAAAACAAACAAAATAAAGGGTTAATTAGGTTAATTTTTATTTATGAAATATTGTTGTTTTGAATTTGCTGCAGAAAATAGTCTGTGATGGTGGTGCGGTGGGTGGGTTAGGATTTTCAGGGGCACTAGGAATGTGGCCTTAGAACCAAGGGGGTAGCAGCCTGAAGAAGTTTGGGAACCACTGATCTATTTGATGTTTGCAGTTATCTAAGTTGCACGCTTTATCTGAACACATTTTTGGTGTGGATTTAAGGGGTTCCTTTGCCATCTATTTTTAATTACAGGGGTTTCATTTGTTGGTGGCCACTCTGATTGTTTAATCCCCAGGTCAGTTGTGACTGAGCAGCCTTAAGCTCTTTCCCAGCCATGACCTATTTTTACATTCATAATCTTGGAGTGACAGCACTGACCAACCTGTTACCAGTTCAAATATGTTTGAGGCATATCTGGACTTGTAAAAAAAAGCCATTCACTGTGTTTTTGCTACGGAGAAAATTTCCTACTCTAGACAAATAGGTGTAAATACACCAAATACATGCATCCCACAGACTGGTGAGGTGACACTGTGAGTTGATTCTTTGTTTTAAATCCATTTCTCTACAATGAGAAATTTTCCCATGATAAAAGACAATGAATGGCTTTGTTATGGGTTTGAATATAGGTGCAGGAGTGGCTGTGTGGTAAGAAGTTTGCTTCCCAACCACATGGTCCCAAGTTCAGTCCCACTGTGTTGCACCTTGGGCAAGTGTCTTCTACTATAGCCTCAGGCCGACCAAAGCCTTGTGAGTGGATTTGGGAGACGGAAACTGAAAGAAGGCTTCTGTATGTGTGTGTGTGTGTGTGTCTGCATTTGTCCCCCACCATTGGTTATCACTACTTGACAACCGATGTTGGTGTGTTTTCATCCTCATAACTTAGTGGTCCAGCAAAAGGAATCAATAGAATAAGTACTAGGCTTGCAAAGAATAAGTCCTGGAGTCGATTTGTTCGACTAAAGGCGGTGCTGCAGCATGGCCGCAGTCAAATGACTGAAACCAGTAAAAGAATAGGAGAATAAAAGAATGCCTCAAACATATTTGAACTGATAACAAGTTTGTATTCATAATCTCCTTTTTACCTTATCCTATGTGTCCTTCCATTTTTTTAAGATAAAAGACGTAATTTGTGAAATTTTAGCTGCTACTACTTCTATCAATTTGAATGACAATAAAGAACAAGTGTTTGAAAGTTTTTGGCTTGCTAGTGAAATTTCATCCATATGATGTTTATTTCATCTTACTCAACATAAATATTCCCCTTTCTGCAGCATCCTATCCAGTTGCTGGTGGAGATGCAGCGATGCTTTGCACCGTGCAAATGCAGTTTAATCCTGTCAAACCAGATTCTTGCTACAGTGGGAATTGCTTAAATGTCATCTCTGCTAGATTCCTGCTAAAGCAGTTATGAACAACACATGCAGAAAAAGATGAAATACCAGAATTTAACAACTGACCACATTGCTGCTTCATAGCCAAATGTGTTTAGGACTCATCGTTAATGGGGATCCTATTAGTTATTGTTTGTTTTTGTTTTTAATTGAGGAATAATACCGAATTTGCAATGAAGCATGCATATGATGAACCCAGCACCTTGTCTTTTAAACCAGACCATTTTCATATAAGCAATTTCAGAAAGAAACAAGCATACACACACACACACACACACACACACACACATATGTTTGTATATACATATACTTTTATTCTTTTATTTGTTTCAGTTATTTGACTGTGGCCATGCTGGAGCACTGCATTTAGTCGAACAAATTGACCTCAGGACTTATTCTTTGTAAGCCTAGTACTTATTCTATTGGTCTCTTTCACTGAACCACTAAGTTATGGGGACATAAACACACCAACATCGGTTGTCAAGCAATGGTCAGGGAACAGACAGAGACAGAGATATATATCTAATTATTGTTCTACTTACGATCTGACGAGTAGCTATATTTTTGAATAGAACTTATTTTCGATAATTTCAATTGATTTTAATCGATTTAAATTTCTTTTCTATTTGAAAATTGGTTATGAAACACGTGTAATCTTTTTATTATATTTATCTTATGATATTTACTTTACTTTATATTATACTCATTTATTGTGCTTTTAATTATTAATTTTTCTATATGTGATAGTGGATTTTCATCGATGAGTTCTTGAAAATTGGTTATTTTCCCTAAAACTATATATTTCATATATACTTTATCTATAAGGCTCAATTTAATTTTAATTTTTTATAAATTGATTTTAATTGAGTTTTTTACCTGTAATTTTGGATTTTGTCCCTAATATTATTATATATATATATATATATATCATCATCATCATTTAACTTCTGCTTTCCATCCTAGCATGGGTTGGGCAATTTGACTGGGGACTGGCGAACCGGATGGCTGCACCAGGCTCCAGTCTGATCTGGCAGAGTTTCTACGGCTGGAAGCCCTTCCTAACGCCAACCACTCCGAGAGTGTAGTGGATGCTTTTACGTGTTACCGGCATGAGGACCAGTCAGGAAATACTGGCAACGGCCATGTCAAGTGGTGTTTTTATATGTCACCTGCACAGGAGCCAGTCCAGTGGCATTGGCAATGACCTCACTCAAATGTTTTTTCACGTGCCACCGGCACAAGTGCCAGTAAGGCGATGTATGATTTAATTTAGCAAGTCTGATTTTTCTGTGCCAATCCATGAAAATAACCTTTTACAATTCTTAACTTGTCCACCATATATTCTTTTCTACTCTAGGTACAAGGCCCGAAATTTTGGGAGAGGGGACCAGTCGATTAGATCGACCCCAGTACACAACTGGCACTTAATTTATCGACACCGAATGGGTGAAAGGTAAAGTCGACCTCGGTGGAATTTGAACTCAAAATGTAAAGACAGACGAAATACCACTAAGTATTTCACCTGGCATGCTAACATTTCTGCCAGCTTGCTGCCTTAATTTGTTCATATATTAATAGAGTTTTTAAAAAAGTATAACCAGCAAACATTCTATATGTATTTGTTAGATACCTGGTATCGTTTATCTTTTACTAGTTTCAGTCATTTGAATGAGGCCATGCTGGGGCACAGTCTTGAAGAATTTTGAGTCACATGAATTGACCCAAGAACTTATTTAGTTTTATTGGTCTATTATTCTATTGGTCTTATTTGCTGAACTGCTAAGTTATGGGGATGTAAGGATACCAACACTGGTTGTCATGTGGTGGTAGGGGACAAACATAGACACAACCACACACACCACACATGACAAGCTTCTTTCAGTTTCCGTCTACCAAAGCCACTCACGAGGCTTTGGTTAGCCTGATGCTATAGCTGAAGACATTTGCTAAAGGTGCCACGCAAGTGGATACCGCTCTGGTCAGGAACCCTTTTTTCTGGTTTGATATGCTGGCCATTTATTCTGATAGCCAGCTAAATATAAAACCTAAAACTTGTACCAGTGTTCAATGATAAAAAGAAAAATCAATAAGACATTGGATTATTGCTTCATAGGTCTGCACGTGTTTTGATTTGGCGATTGAATCATGAAATTAATCCTTCATTATACAGGAATCTATTAGGAATTGAAGACTGTGTCTTTGATAGACTGGCATCTTATCAAGTTATAGGCAGATATTTTGTCTCACATCCTTTTTATGTCATGAAACAATATCCTAGCCTTAAGAATCCCTCAGGGTTTCATTTCACGACAGTTTTTAAAAATTATGGTTTTTCTAAATACTTTCAATGCTACTGTTTCAATTAATGTCTTCTGAAAGAAGTTGAAACTAAAATTTGTTAACCAAATGAATGATAATAAAGTCATACAATCTTTTAGCAGCTCATAAAAATTAATGGAAAGCTAGTCTTTATGTTTCTTGAACTTGCATATGCATTTTGGAAACTGTTTCTATAGTTTCCTATGAATCATGTCCTGTGTCAATCACAAGTTCTTTCTCTTTCTTTCTTTTTTTCTTCCTTCCTTTCTCTCTTTATCTCCTCTCAAAATGACTGAGGTATAAAGCTGTTAAATATCATACGAAAGGCAAAGAGTCATCAAGTTATTTAATAACGAATCCTTTCACAGCATTTTACATTAGTTGAAACATTAACGACACATTTAGTGATATGATACCAGCACTAATAACCTTTTCTGCCATTTGCCGATTTCTTATTCAATTAATTTACAACTCTTCTCCCTTAATGTTTTCCTTTCTCAGAAATCCCCCATCCTGCCCCTGCTTTTTGCAGGAACTTTTAAATGCTTTCCACTTGATGCTTTCATTTGTTTTTCATTTTGTTATTAATTTCGTTCCAATCACTAAAATATCAATTTCCTCGAGTGTGCTTTTATTAGGCACAAACATTGAACTACTTACATCCTACAGACATTTATACTTCCCACGTTGACCGAAGAAGAGTTCTTGAACAGTTTTGATTTCAAATATCCAAGGGCTTCAAACTTCTGGTGATTTGCTGTGCTTGAGATGACATGACAAACTAAGTAAAATCATGGCCATCTATACATACAGGCATGTCCTTTTATGGCCATGCCCCTCACTCCACCTCTCAGCCAAGAGGTCATTACCTTGAGGGCTTGTGGGTGCTAGTGCCATGTAAAAAATGTCCATGCCAGTGTCACACGACACTGTACCCATGAGAGTGCCCATGAGAGTGCCACTTAAAAGCACCTGTGCCAGTGCCATAGAGAAGGTTTTATGTAAAAAGTACCCAATACACTCTGTAAAATGGTTGGTATTAAGACAGGCATCAAGCTGTAGAAACCATATTAAGGCAGACGATTGGAACCTGAGTGGCTGTCCAACCCATGCCAGCATGGAAAATAGACATTAAATGATGATGATTCACCTCTTTGATCCTGGGCCAATCTTATTTCTTCACTCTCCCCCCTCCCATACTGGTATTTACCATTGATTACATCTCCACCCTTGTTACTTTCCTATTATAATTCTATGAATTTATCCACCTACCATTTCTGATCCTCTGTCTGTATTCTCTCTTGTATCTTGAGAGCACACTCTAATACATTGTCCCCACAATCGTTGTTTCCCCATAACCAGAAATGTTTTTCAAAGAAGATTCAAAACGAACTTCATCACTTTTCGACAATGATGAATGTTTATAATGATCATGTGATACGAAGACAGGAGTACATATGAACATGTGCATGCACACAAACTCACACATAAATAATGAGCCTTTTCCTCTTTACCAAATCCACAAACATGGTTTTGTTTGTCCCATGGCTATAGTAGAACACAATCCTCCAAAGTGCTGCACAGTGGGACTGAACTTGAGACCACATTTGGGTGAAAGTAACAATACCCCACACTCGTGATGGGCATGTTATGCATTGAAGTTGAACACTGCAGTGAAAAAAATTAGGAGCTGCTACAGAAATCCTTCATGTAAAGCTTTTTGGGGGAAAAGTAGTTATTTTCCTACAAAAAAAAAAAAAAAATTAAATTTAAGAAAAAAGAAGCAACCACTTTTGCATGGCATGAAATGGTTTGAGAGGGGGAAAGAGAAAGAGAGGTGATATAAAAATAGAGAGGTGCAATAATAAAGGATGAAGGACTGAATGGAAAGTCAACTGTGGGAAGCAGTGCTGGTAGAGAAGTTGCATTGTTGTCACTTCCCAAAGTAGCTTGGACTAATATCTAAAAATGCACTTCAGCTTGTGTAAACCATGTGAAAACAACTCTGACTTGACATTTTTGTACATCCCTCCATGTCAAAAATTTGCATTGAAAATAGTCAATATTAAACTACTTACCAATCCTTTAGAAAATCTTAGAGATAGAGGCATTGTAACCATATAGGGTAAACTTCAAGAGTTACTTTGAGATAGTTGTAACAAAACTTGATCTCTACAAATTCATTTTGATTTAGACACAAGGGCAACAATTTTGAGTAGAGGGGTTTAGCTGGTGCCTTTGACTCAAGTACTTGACCGATATGTTATTTTATCTACCCTAGGTGTGGGTATGACTGGTGGATTTGAACTCAGAATGTAAACAGCTAGAAGCAATATCACAAGGCATTTTATCTCACTCACTGACATTTCTGCCAGTTTACTATCCTTTGCAGTGATAAACAAATATTCAATAGAAAACTCAAACAAGTTCTACATGAATTGGAAAATAACAAAGACTTTAAAATATTCTGTGAAAAATTAAATTTTCATAACCACAGAGATGGATATATTGAAAAAAAAAAAGGATTCAGTTTATTCTATGGTAAAAGCAAATTTTATAAAGGATTCAGGAAAATAATTGTACACAATTAAAATTAAAAGTAAACTGAGTAAAACTAATAACAGTGATGACACACAGAAGAATATTTTTATTTCTCATGTAATGAAGAAGGATTCATTTAAACATACTTCAATGGAAGAGTGAAAATGCACAAACATATCAACAACTACTGATCCATAATTCTGCAAATAAATACCACAGCAAGCAAGACCAATATACAACAAAACATTATTAAACAATATAAATTGGAGAGACATGCTTTATTGTCATTCAAAAGTGTCTTGAAATATCATCATCATCATCATCATCATCGTCGTCATCATCATTTAACGTCCATTTTTCCATGCTGGCATGGGTTGGATGGTTTGACAGGAGCTGGCAAGCTGGAGAGCTGCACCAAGTTCCAATCGTCCTGTTTTGGTGGGAGTTCCTAAAGCCGGATGCCCTTTCTTATATCAACCACTTTGCAATGTGCATTGGGTGCATTTTATGCAGCATCAGCACAGGTGTTTTTTACATGGTTCCAGGTTCAAACTTACTGTGTGACACCTTGACCAAATGGTCTTTTACTAACCATAACCCTGGGATGACC